>NC_077244.1:5347500-5432500 GCF_947179165.1 Solanum dulcamara | reverse complement strand
CATTTCTGGTTCCCAAGCGAACCACATAGCCTGATCACACATCCGTTCATTCATTCAATCAACAGAAGATTTAAAAATAAAGAAATAATTTGGCGAGCAATCCAAATCAACGATCTAACTCAAGAAAGAAAGGTCATGAGCCAACAAATCAAACTCTGATCTTTGTCATTTAAAATAGTTTGATAAAAATAATTCAAGAAAAGAAAATACTCAATCGACCCATCACTATCTAGTCTATGAAGCCTCTATCACTACTATCTATTTGGTGCCAATGACATATTCATGGCTACCTCAAACCAAAATGAAAAGGGCTAATTCGATGCAAGAATGATATAAGTGGTGTCCTCCGAATGTAGGGAGGGACTCACCAATACGTTGAGTGCGAATAGATCCCCAATGATGCTCCTATTGACGATTTCTTAAACCTGTCTCTGCATCATGAAACGATGCAGGTCTAAATAGACGTCAGTACATGGAATGTACGAGTATGTAATATGGCAGAATGAAACATACCTCAAGGAAGAATATCATCAGTCCAAATATCTCAAATCCAAAAGATAAGAGAGACTCAAATAAGGCATCATAAGTCTAAAGTAAGAATACATTTGTAGAAAAAGACCAATCACACGTCATACCATCCAATCCAATCATACACAATATAGTTCAATCAAATCGTATATCCTCCGATTCAATCCAATCGTATACAATCGGTTCAATCCGATCATATACGTTCCGATCCAATCCAATCATATACCCTTCCATCGTACACTATCCAATCACATATCATATAATCCAATTCATCGCACAACACCTAATCCGATCATATAAAATCAACTCAACAATCAACTCAAAGGACTCAACTCAATAAATATGCAATTTAAATTATGCAATATTTTTCAATCCAACTCAATCATCAACCAATCTCAATCAAACCAATCATATCATGCACAAACCACTCAATTTGGAAGTTTCTCTAACCGACAACAATCCCACCACCTATATATAGGTGATGCACAACGAGTCACACCGTTGCTCCGTCCGCTCATACTTGCCAAGGTATGAACAGTTCAAACCAATCATGGATCCGTCAATCAATCACGTCCTATCATTTCAGGAACAATAAAATAGGGAAACATCCGACACGGTACAATCCCATCCTATGTTAGCGGCGTAGTTTATGGGATTTGAGTATAGACTATACTCTTACCCAATTCGGTGCTCAATACTCCTCCCAAGACCCAATACACGCATAGCTATTAAGTGAGTAAAATATTTAAAATACTCATTTAGCCTCATCGGACTCTTTCAAATCAACTCATTTAGTCTCATTGGACTCTCTTCAAAACTCAATCAAATCTGGCCTCATTGGACCCTCTTTCAAATCGACTCATCTCCAATCATCAAACTCTTCTCTTTAAAAATCTATATAAATCTCAAAATTTACATTTTTAAGGAAAATAATGCTCAACTCATTTATACTCCAAATACTCATGTTCAAAAATATTTAAAATGACTTCTCCAAACTTAAATCATGCTTAAACTCTTTTTAAATCGTAGATGAAAATAATCATCCTTTAAAACTCAAAATAGTGTGTAAATAATTTATGCAAAAATATTCACAAAACATTTATTTAAAACTCTTTCTCAAAAGATTATTTATTTTCAAAATATTCGTAAGACTCCAATCAACTCAAATTATGCACATCACATACCACAAAATCACATTAGACTCCAATCCAATTCATCACACAACATCGTCAAATACCATTATTCACATCGTCATCAAACATCATCATCATCATATTATTATCAAATATCATCATCACATCATAGTCAAACATCTACTCCAAAATCCTTATTTTAGTCTTATGTTCAATTTATAGAAGCAAAAGGACATTCTTAACTATCTAATTCATTCTTTTCATTCCAATCAATACACATATACACAAAACCATCCATCTCAACTCAAGACAAATTATGACCAAAGAAATCTCATCTTGGGTTCATGTGAATGAAATATGAATCCATACTCTCAACAAAACTCAACTCAAGAATATCATCAACATCTATAAATCTATATACAAAGGTACATTTGAAATCAATAATATAAAAGATAACTATTTAGTAACTCAAGTCATTAAAAATATCAATCAACTAATAGTACTTAAAAACATTCTATAGTTTAGAAAAACTTTCAAGAAAACCTCCTTAGAAGGTTCAACACTTTTACAACTCCTATCCAACATATCTATGGGCATATGGAAGAACTAAATCTATATTTTAGGTTAGCCTTACATACCTTAGTGAAGACTTGAAGAACCTTGATGTTGGGTCTTCAATGGAGGGCTCAAATCTTGAAGCTCTTGGACTCTTTTGTTGGAAATGGAGAAGAAGAAGAAGAGAGAGAGAGGAACTCCTAGGGCTTTTCTAGAGAGAGAGTGGGGCTGAAAAATGATCCTAAAATGGTCTATGGTGATACATATATAATTTGGGACAATTCCCAAATTGCCCCTTCTTAAAAGTTCTACAAAATAGGCAAAAATACACCTGGCGCGATAGTGGCGCGTCGCGCCCTTGCAGCTCTAGAGACCAAACTACTGAGGCACATTCTTGGCGCGATAGTGGCGCGTCGCGTCCTTAAACTGCCAAGGCCAAAATTTCTGGGTTCTAGAAAATTGGCCTGAAAAACCCTACACAACTTTTAGCGGCGCGTCGTGCCAGGGGCCAAACTACTGAGGCATGTTCCTGGCGCGATAGTGGCGCATCGCGCCACTGCGGCGCCAAGCCCAGTTTTCCAGCAATTGCAACCCAGGCTTGAAAATCTCTACTGTGCTAGTTCATCTTAGGATCATCATATCTTTTGAGTCTGAACTCCAAAAGTTACATTCTTGGTGGCGTTGGAAAGAAGACTCGACGACCATTAATTTAATAGGTCGTGGGCTACCTAGATCGTCATATATCAAAAGATAGGGTCATTAGAAGTCAACCCCTCATGCAAACTCCTCCTCAAACTTAGCCACGACAACCCTTTTGGCTTGATTTGGTCCTAGGGGTCCTTCATGACCCCACATCACCTCTAACGCTCTTTAATTACTTAGGAACCCATCCTAACTTATGTGAAAAATTTCAAGTCCTCCGGTCCGAGTCTACGCTCACGTGAAAAAATATTCAAATCTTAGCAAAACAAATTTCGGGATGTCACAATAGGCTTAAAACCCTGTACATCTACTAGTGGCGTGTTGCGCCAAGCCCCAAATTACTGAGGCTATTTTCTGGCGCTATAGTGGCGTGGGGCGCCAAGCCCAAATTTCGCCCAGGCTTGAAATTCCTGTAGTACTAGTCTGTAGTAAAATGGCCATAACGTTTGACTCCAAACTCTAAAAATTGCAATCTTGGTGGCGTTGGAAAGAAGTCTCAAAGAACTTTAATTTGGTAGGTCGTGGGCCACCCAGTTATTTATATACTAGGAGATATGGTCGTTTGAATTTGACCCTTATACTAACTCGTCCGAAAACTTAATCGATTGATGTTCTTTGGACTCGACTTGGTGTTAGAGATCCCTTATGACCCCTAAACACATCTAACATACTTAAAATACTTAGAAATTAATCCTTTCTCATGTGTAGAATTACAAGTCCTCTGGTCCGAGTCTACTCACACGTAAAGAAATGTTTGAGTTTTTGCGAAAAAATTTCCGGGGTGTCACAAATAATTAATCCTTTTAGAGTCTATAAGTTGTGCTTTATCTAACCTCTGTAAAAATAGGGCATAACAGTTTGACGACTCTGCTGGGGAACGATCCAGGTTTTAACTATGATAGACTCAATTTTTCAATTGAGGGAGGTATTTCTATTCATATTTTTCACATGTCTAGTTTTTAAAAAATTTCTTTGATTCTTTTCGTACACTATGAATTGTATATTTTGTACCTAAATTTGTGTTCATTATTTATTCATAAATTCTTTACATTATTACCAATCTTTTAATTCATTGTTTATTTATAGACCGTAGTTGTATATTTATTAACACTTTATTTATTTTTTACTTCATTTCTATCGAGTCCTGATTGTACACTATCACACACTGAGCATGCGATAAGGAGTCTTGCACTCCAAAATCTTTTCAAAACTCCTTAATTTCAGAGTCGGCGTATTTAGATTACTACGCCTCTTCTCGCAACTGTCCGAATATTTTTTTTTTTTATCAATTTAGGTGAATTTACTCTTAGAATCCTTAGGCCATCCTACATATATCTTTGATCGATACTTTGATCCAGATGAATTTCTATTTTTAATTGTTATATTTTGGATTTCAAATTTCAAGTTTCCTCATTAAGATTCAACTGTTTATTTTCCTTTTATCTCTCTTGGTTTCCACCAATAATCTTTAACGGTACTTCATTATGATTCACTATTCCTTTTTGTATTCCTTCCAAATCTATTCCTTCTATCATCAGGCATAGTTCATCTTGCTGCATCCAGAAAACCATTTCAGCTGTCAATTTTATTCCATGATTTAGATATTTTTGTTCTTATCTCTAGTATAAGTGCTTTCCTCTCCAATCAGATCTGTGACTTCCATCTTGGGGATCTATAGTACTGCTTTGTCTACTGATACGAGCTCCTGTTGTTTGATATCATAATTGACAGTAGCAAGATATAAATTTGTGATAGTGCCAGTGCTTTTTTGCTGCATAGTATTTGGCACAACTTCTTCTTCTTCTTTCTTTTTTTTCTTTCCTTTTGCTTGTTTTTCAGCGAATTCCTCCAGATCTATTTAGATTTGGCCTAGATCTATTGATTTCCGGCGTCGTCTCGCGGTTTTCCATTTTCCGGCGTGAACAATATTTCCGGCGTGAACAGTGTTTCCGGCGTGAACAGTGTTTCCGGCGTGAACAGTGTTTCCGGCGTGAATCAGGTTCTTTTCAACTGGAGTTGGTACCTCCGGTTTATCTATATTTTTGTTCATACACTTATCGTTGCATTTTGCTAACTTTAGATTTTTGAATAATTTATTAATTCCTACATATTTTCGTGGCTTCAGATAGTGATGGTAGATTAAGGTCATGTTCTCATTCAGGGACGGGGTCGGGGACGAGGGTAAGGAGGGGTAAGTGGGTTAAAGGAGTGTCTAGACTGAGAGTTGGTTCTTGGAATATTGGAACGTTAACGGGCAAATCCATAGAGCTAGTTAAAATTCTAAAGAAGAGAAAGATTAATATAGCTTGTGTCCAAGAGACCAAATGGGTAGGTTCTAAAGCTAGGGAGGTAGACGGGTATAAGCTTTGGTTTTCTGGTAGATCAAAATATAGGAATGGGGTAGGCATTTTAGTAGACAATGATCTAAGGGATCAGATAGTGGAGGTTAGGAGAGTCAACGATAGGATGATGTCGATTAAGATGGTCGTTGAAGGGAGCACATTCAACATTATTAGTGCTTATGCGCCACAAGCGGGCTTAAGGGAGGAGGATAAGAGGCGCTTTTGGGAGGATTTGGATGAGTTAGTGGGAGGTATACCACCTACTGAGAAGCTTTTCGTGGGAGGGGATTTCAATGGGCACATCGGGTCTATTTCAGGAGGGTATGATGATGTGCATGGAGGCTTTGGCTACGGGGTCAGAAATGTAGGAGGCCTTTCACTTTTGGAATTCGCAAGAGCTTTTGGGTTGGTCATAGCCAATTCGAGTTTCCCAAAGAAGGAAGACCACTTGGTAACATTCCATAGTTCGGTGTCTAAGACTCAGATAGACTTTTTACTCCTGAGGAAGGTCGATAGAGGTCTGTGCAAAGACTGTAAGGTCATTCCGATAGACAACCTTACAACCCGACATAAGCTTTTGGTGATGGATTTAGGGATCAAGATGATGAGGAATAAGAGGGTCGGGGATGATCGATCTAGGATCAGATAGAGGAGTTTGACCACTGCAAATGCCCTGGAGATGGGAGAGAAGTTGAAGGCCATGGGGGGCTGGGATAGTAATGGGGATGCGACGAGTATGTGGGATAGGACGGCTAGTTGTATTAGGACTGTGGCAAGGGAAGTGTTGGGAGTCTCGACTGGTAGTCGTAGTCGGCATCGAGGAGACTGGTGGTGGAATGGAGAAGTGCAAGAAAAGGTGGAAGCAAAGAAGATGGCGTACGCAAAGTTGATAGAAAGCACAGATGAGGTGGAGAAGTGGACGAATAGGGAATTTTATAAAATAGCGAGAAAGGAGGCGAAGTCGGCGGTTTCGACGGCAAAAACAACAACTTTTGAACGCCTTTATGCTGAACTAGAAGAGAAAGGTGGGGATAGAAAATTGTTCAGGCTAGCCAGGGCGCGGGAGAGAAGGGCACGCGATGTGGACCTAGTGAAGTGCATTAAGGACGAGCATGGAAAAGTATTGGTAGACGAGACCCTCATTAAACAGAGATGGCAGTCCTATTTCCATAAACTCTTGAATGAGGAAGGGGACAGAGACTTTGTGTTGGGAGATTTAGAACATACAGAGAGGCGTTGCGATTTTGGGTATTGTAGGAGTATTAAGGTCGAGTAGGTTAAGAGTGTCGTTCATAGGATGCGCTGGGGAAGAGCAACCGGACCTGACGAGATTCCTGGGGAATTTTGGAAGAGCACGAGTTCGGTAGGTTTGGAGTGGTTGACTAGGTTATTTAATGTCATCTTTAAAACGGCAACAATGCCCGAAGAATAGAGGTCGATCATAATGATCCCTCTATACAAAAATAAAGGGGATATCCAGAGTTGCAACAACTATAGAGGTATTAAGCTACTAAGCCATACTATGAAACTGTGGGAAAGAGTGGTCGAGATGAGGGTGAGGAGAGACGTGTCTATTTCAGAGAACCAGTTTAGATTTATGCCGGGACGCTCAACTACAGAAGCCATCCATCTTATGAGGAGACTGGTGGAGCAGCATAGGGAGAGGAAGAGGGACTTGCATATGGTATTCATCGACCTAGAAAAGGCTTATGATAAAGTCCCAAGAGAAATACTATGGACATGTTTGAAGGCTAAAGGTGTACCTATGGCATACATTAGGGTGATCAAGGACATGTACGAGGGAGCCAAAACCAGGGTAAGGATAGTAGGAGGGGACTCAGAGCACTTCCCAGTGGTGATGAGGTTGCATCAAGGATCAGTTCTTAGTCCTTTTTTATTTGCCTTGGTGATAGATGGATTGACGCGACAAATTCAAGGAGTGGTGCCATGGTGTATGCTTTTCGCGGATGACATAGTCCTGATCGATGAGACTCGCCACGGAGTTAACGCTAAGCTGGAGGATTGGAGACATACCTTGGAGTCTAAAGGGTTTAAGTTGAGTAGGACAAAGACAGAGTACTTAGAGTGCAAGTTCAGTGAGACACCTCAGGAGGTTGATGTTGAAGTTAGGCTTGGTGCTCAGGTCATCCAAAAGAGAAGTAGTTGCAAGTATCTTGGGTCTATCATGCAAGGCAGCGGGGAGATTGACGATGATGTCACACATCGTATTGGGGTAGGGTGGATGAAATGGAGGCTCGCTTCCGGAGTGCTATGTGACAAGAATGTGCCACCAAAACTTAAGGGCAAGTTCTACAAAGTGGTGGTTAGACCGGCTATGCTGTATGGGGCGGAGTGTTGGCCAGTTAAGACTTCTCACATTCAAAAGATGAAAGTTGCTGAGATGAGAATGCTGAGATGGATGTGTGGGCACACCAAGAGCGACAGGATTAGAAATGAGGCTATTCGGGACAAGGTAGGAGTGGCCTCGGTGGAAGACAAGATGCGGGAAATACGACTGAGATGGTATGGACATGTGAAGAGGAGAGACACAGATGCCCCAGTGCGGAGGTGTGAGAGGCTGGCCATGGATGGTTACAGAAGAGGTAGGGGTAGGCCGAAGAAGTATTGGGGAGAGGTGATTAGACAGGACATGACGCAGTTACAGCTTACGGAGGACATGACCTTAGATAGGAGGGTGTGGAGGACCCACATTAGGATAGAAGGCTAGTTCATAGTCTCGTTATTCTTCTCTATTCATAGGTGTAGTAGTGCATTACGATCTCTTGCGCTTTGACTTCTGATTTCTGTTATTTCTGTTATTATTTATTACTTTTTATGCTTTGATTACTCAATTTTACCTGTGACGCTTTCATTATTTATTTAATAGTTATTTGTTATTAGTCTTTATTTATTTGTATTTATTTGTCATCTATTCTTTATTTGTTTGTTGTTTTTCTCATAAAGCTTTTAATTTTCTATTCTTATCTAACATTTTTTATGCATTTATGCTTTTACTGAGCCGAGGGTCTCCAGGAAACAGTCGTCCTACCTTGGTAGGAGTAAGGTCTGCGTACATTCTACCCTCCCCAGACCCCATGTTGTGGGATTTCACTGGGTTGTTGTTGTTGTAATTGTTATATTTTGTTTGATACATATTTTTGCATATTCTATATTTTATCTTACATCTACTGCACATTCTTTAGTTGCACATATATATTTTTTACATTATTTTCTGTCTCGTCCACATTGTTCAGTGACTTTGGTTGACCTATGTTGAACTTGGATTTTTTTCCCAATACTTCACATTCATTTCAGTCTGTATGACCATCTTTCAGAGTCATATCAATTTTTATATCAATTTTGATCTTTAGGATCATTCTTTTTGAACTTTACCATCTAGTTCAAGAATTATTAACTTTGCCCTGTACATTCTTTACATTCTAGAAATGCATTGGTTCAGAGCTGAACTCTAACTCATAGCCTTACCTATTTTAAACACAATCATTAATCCATAGTGATAATACAAAAATGCATAGATATGTTTATGTTTGAACTGTGTTTTAACCCGATTCTTGTCCTGGCAAGATATATAGGCAACCCTACATAAGGTTCAGTCTTCCACTGTTTCAAAATAACTTCTTCAGAATTTAAAAACTTGGGAATTTTTTTTGAAACAGTTCAATTACGTTCTCCAAAGTTCTGCTAAGAGCGCAAATCAATAATTCTTTCAAATCCAAATCTCGCTGACATCAGTGCCAATATTGGCTTACATTTAAACCTTCACTCGACTTTGATCCCAAAACATAGGACATAAGTTTTTTTTCCAAGCATCGTAGGTTATGAAATATGGAGTTTCGGCCTTCACTTTCAAAACCAAGAGTTCAGCACTATTTCAATCATTCAATCCTTCCGACAACGGCGAAGGAGAAACAACATCATCCTTGAAACTCATGGGAGAATCACACTAGCATTCGATTTCAAATCGGACGCATTACTTGACCACATGACAGAACTCTAATCCCTATTAGTTTTATGATCTGAGAGCAACTTTAATACTTTGTTATTTGATTCTTGCAGGTTAAATGATCCCTTAACGTCACATGAGATAATATCAGACCTCGAAATTTTTGAGGCATCAATATTCAATGGGATAGACAAATTATGGGGGTTTTAGATCAAACAGTCACATTTGTTTTATATATTAATTTTATGTCTTCCCTATTTTCACTCATTTCTCATATTTATATAAGAGAACCAACCCCACCTGCAGGTGGGGATGGTCATAATAATTCACAATTATAAAGGCATCTCAGAAACAACACCAATAAATATCCTCGCAAACAACTGAGATTCCACAACATGTCATCTCCAAAAACAATTGGAGACTATCACAATAATCTCCCCATAAGCAATTGGGAGATCACAACAATAATCATCCCACAAACAGTCGGGGAGACACTTTCTCATCAAGGATGTCGTCAACACTCAACATATGATGCATCGCTTTGAGTTTGTCTACATCTTTTGCATTAATTTTGTACATATTTTTATATTTGGTAAATATCTTGATTTTTTGTCTTACATTATTTCTAGAGGTGAATTAATTTTTTTCTTTTTTCTACACATACATTTGGTACCGCATTTTTATGAACTATACGTAGGTAACCCTTCTTGGGTTCAATATTCCTTATTAAAAAAAAGAAAAAAAAGAGTTTGTACATATATTTAGTTTGTATTTCCATGAACTAAGCGAATCTAATTCTTATCTCGATGAGATACATAAGAAAATTCTTCTTGGGTTCGGTACTCATTAAAAAAAATTACTTGCTTAGCATCTTATAATATAGTGCCTGAACTACGCACACCTGATTCTTGTTTTCTACAAGAAACGCAGGCAACCCTCATTTGGGTTCGGTCCTATTTTTTCAAAAAAATGAATCAAAGTCTGAACTTGATTGGTTGCAACATAGTTAGGAGTATGCATGAGAAAGAAATATTTGGTATGATGGAGAGGATCAACCTCATGGTAAACTATATATTCCTTTGTACCTCTTAATTGCGCCTTAGTAACACTTGAGAGAATTCTCTTGCATACATCTAATTCAAGAATGAAATCTACCTCATTGTTTCATGTGCATTTGTGTGGTGAGCCTTAGATTAATTCATTACATTGCAATGTTGATCTAGAACTTGGTCTAAATGTCTATTGAGGAAAAATTATGAGTAATGTTTGATTTGAAAAATGACTGTAGGCCTTCTTTGACCCGTTTGTGCCTTTCAAAGCCTACCAAGTGACATTAATCCTTAGCATGTCCCACTTTGATCCTAAGCCTTTTCTTTGGACAACCACCTTTTAGCCTATATCCTTTTTGAGAGCTTATATACACTATCTCTCTCTTGGCCTGACCTTTTTGAGCGCCCTGAAGATGAGTGAGTCACAAAAGAAGATTCGAGGTTCAAAGTTGTCAAATACAAAAATTGAAAAGTCCTTCAAAGTTTAGGATGCAAGAATGACTTCAAAAGAAAAGAAAGTTGAAAATTTTCCACAAGTTCACGCAGGAAAAATTGCAACAAAAGAAGAAGAATACTCTAAAAAAATAGGAGAAAGCTTCAAAAAATGATGAGAAGGGAAAAGCTCAGACAAGTTAAGCTTCAAAAGAAGTCCAAAAGTACGCAAGAAAGGGAGAACAATGAGGATCAAGCGCTAAATGCATAAAAACGTTGAAAGCACAAATTCAATGCAATGCTCGAGAAGGAATTAAATCACTTTTATCCCAAATGACTATCATACTTTTCCCTAAGCCTACATTACAAGCCAGTAACAATCCCTACAAGATTTCATTTCAAATGTTCTCACATTAGTGGAGATTTACATGAAGGTCAAGCCTATGGTATCACAATTGCATGCATGAATATCTTTCTAGGCGTAAGCGTACTTTTCAAAATGTCCTAAAATTAAATTATTCAAATATGTAAAAATTAGGACTTTCTTTGTGGTGAGGTCACTTGAAACATGAGGGAAAAATATAGTTTGAAACTTTGTTTTGAAACAAGAAGAACAAATTGTGTCGATACTCATGTATTTTTGAGGTACCACTTGAAACTATAGGAATTACTTTGATGTTGATCTCGGTTAGCTGAGAAAAGACGGTGAAATTCTTATGCACAATACTAATTGTTGGTACCAATTGAAGTCAAGGTGTGATTCTGTTTTTTTCACTCTTCAACATTTCTTACAAATACAAACACACAAAAATGAAAATAAAAAAAATAATTCCTATATTCCGCCTCTAGATATGGGCATTTTAAATTCAAATACAGGAGCCCACCTTCTAATGCAGGTATTTCAATACATTTTATAGGCACCCACCTTCTAATGCGGGTATTGTATTATATTTTATAGGAGCCCACCTACTAATGCGGGGTATTTCATTACATTTTATAGGCGCCACCTTCTAATGCCATTATTTCATTACATTTTATAGGAACCCACCTTCTAATATGGGTATTTTATTACATTTTATAGGCACTCACCTTCTAATATGAGTATTTCATCACATTTTATAGGCGCCACCTTCTAATGCTGGTATTTCAACACATTTTATAGGCACTCACCTTCTAATAGAGGTATTTCAATACATTTAGAGGCACCCACTGTCACGCCCTAAGAGGGTATTCTAGGCGTTGCCGGCACTCAGAAACCATCTCTGACCTCCAAGAGAATCACTTGGTCTCATCACTCATTTGTTCATCAACGGAAGACTTAAGTGAAAATAAGAATACTTATGTGGGCTCACCATCATCAACATCAAATGAAAGAAATAACCCTTAGAAGAAGTAGTTTCAAAGGAGAACTACTCCAATTACATCATCCAAATCTGTCTATGAAGCTCTAACACTATCATACGGTGCCAATAACATGTTTATGGCTACCTAAAAAGTCTCAACAATAATAAAAGGATAAAGAGTTCCTCCAAATACAAGAATGACTCACCAAATAGCTGGAAAGTAATGATCTTCAACGATGCGCCTATTGAGTATATCTAACACCTGTATCTACATCATAAAACGATGCTGGTCAAATGACGCCAGTACATGGAATGTAAGAGTATGTAAAATGGTAGGAAAGTAAGGAAAAATATCAAGAAACTCCTCTCAGGAAGACTCGGCTCAGAACTCAACATCAATATGTAATGCAAGTTTTAAAATAATAATAATAATAAGCAATGCTTATTCAGTTGAGAGTTTCTCTAACTGATAACCATCACTTATGAGCTAGTTATGATACAAAGAAGCGATGTCGTTGCCACATCCATCCAATACCTTTCCAAGGTAAATGACATCTCCATCCTACGCTGGCTACGTAGTTCTGGGGTTTGATTCAATTAAACTCTTACCCAACTCGTTGCTCAATACTACTCCCAAAATATGTGCTCATATTAACATCATCATCTAATCTTATTGAAAAAATATCAAACTCATCTTATTACCTCTTTATCAATCATTACACTTCAAAACATTATTTACATCTCACCAAAACATCTTGCTCAAAACATGATTTTTACTCAAATTCATTTAAACTCAATTCTTTTGCTCTTTCAAAACTCAATAACATATATAGTATTAATTCAAATCACTCTTTTTGTCAATAAATATTAAAAGTCAATATCTTTACTCAAAACACGTGTAAAAATATTCATAAATATCAAATCAATTAGGGTTCATGGGAAAGTAGCCATGAACAATAATTTTAATAATATGAGAGATAAAAATAATAATAATCTCAATGCATAAATATATCTAACTAAGTAAAAGAAGAATTAATTCATTTAGAATTAAAAATTTGGATAAAACTCAACTATAACTCAATTACGATGAATTTAACTATTGGGCACATGAACGAACTCAATCCAATGCTATGAATAGCCTTACATACCTGGAATTCGAAACTTTACTCCGAATTGAAGAACTCAATGACCACTCTTGAACCCCTAATCTTTTCTCCTCGCCGGAGAATTTTGTGTACTACCCAGAGTATAAGAATCACCGAAATAGTATTTCTACATTACTAAAAACTAAAACTATATTTGAGAATGAGTAAAGAAGTGTATAGCGAGAAGAGTTGCTTGAGAAAGCTTGTTAAATAAAATGAGAAAATAAGGTGGGTATTTATAGGTGTGGAGGAGGGACCTAACAATAAATAAAAATAATTACAAAGAATGATCTTGAAAATTCAATTGAGGATTTTGATCTCATGGATGATGTCAAATAGAGGGCTATTGATGTCATGGGTGATGTCAAATGGATCTAGATCTTTTCATGGTTGGTGAGAGAACCTTCTTTTAACAGAATGCCCTTTTTCGGAGCTGCGTTTGAACAAGATAAATTCCTAATTAAGATTTGGTGTCTTTATATGAATTGTTTTCTAGAAGTATACTTTCATATCGTTCAATAATCAACCAATTTGGAACATCCTACCATGAGATATGATCTTTCTTCTACAAATACTCCATTTTATCACAACACCATGTCTTAAGATATGGTCTTCATGAAAGTTGTAGGTAATGCCGTTAGGGTTATTCAGAAATTTGAGAATCACCTAATATGGACTATTCTAAGAAAAGTTATGCCCAAAATACAGAAGAAGTATCATTTTCGTCGAGAATTGAAACACCATATACAACGTTTTAGGGGGTGTTACATCCACCTTCTAATACGGGTATTTCAATACACTCTATAGGCATCCACCTTCTAATACGGATATTTTAATACATTCTATAGGTGCCTATACGGGTTTTTCAGTATATTTTAGAGGCACCCACCTTCTAATACGGGTATTTTAGTACATTTTATAGGCGCTCACCTTCTAATACGGGTATTTCAGTACGTTTTTACATGCACCCATATTTTAACGCATGTATCCATACTCTAGCAAGTGTTTTCAATAAATTTTACAAGCACCCACATGTTAATATGAGTATTTTACCTTTTAAGTACATTTTACAAGATTTTACATTACATGTTGGCCCCGCTAGTCGGAGGCCACTTACTTTACATGCTTGCCCTGCCAGATTGTTTGTACTAAATTCCTTCTACCATTATCATAAAGAAAACAGTGTCATCACGATTCAACACTGAGGTAAATTTTAAGAGTTAATCAAAATTTATCGCAACTATGCATTTAGAACTACACACGACCTAATTCTCGTAAAACCAGAGATATTTAGGCGACTTGAAATCAAAGTCTTGGCCGTAACATTTTTCACAATCCCATATCATTCCACATGGTCACACCACGACCGTCTTGCAAGTCAGCCAAAATCAGCTACTTAGTCAACGTCTTTGCCCGACAATTCATCCTTCATCATCGAATAAAGAGGGGCAACTGTTGACACCTAATTTTGACTGACATATAACCCATTTTGGATTGCTATTTAATTGAATGTGTCTATTAATCTTTTTTATTTATTGTAGGTTAAGCTTACATTTAGCATAATATTCAAAACTTTATTATTTTTTATTTATTTCACGGGTTACTAATTTAGAATATTTATTTTTCATAATTTTTAATTTTAAGTATTTATTTAGTATATTATTATTATTATTATTTATTATTATTATTATTATTATTATTATTATTATTATTATTATTATTATTATTCGTTATTATTATTTGTTGTTAGACCCCAATTTTCCTTTGCCCAATTTTCATCACACCATACACGTGGCAACATACCCACACTACATTTCAATACTAACTACCCACCAACCCATTCCTAATTGTCCCATTAGTATACTAATCTATACTACAATCTCATTATCATCAGCCCACCATTTCACCCCCATATTCCTTATTCTTAATTCCCAAAAAGAAACTCACCAAACAATACAATAGACCACCAAACAAATTAACCCCCAAAACACCATTCTCTTATCTTTTTCTCCCTCAAAAACACACCACCATCACCACCACCCGAAGAGAACCCATTTCTCCATTGTAGAACAATTCCATGACCTACAGATCTACATCATAATCCCTCACAAAGTCTCCAAGGAAGCTTGTCCTTTCAGCTAGAACAAAGCAACCCTCCCTTGTGGTAAGTAAACCAAATTCAGTTTTGAAACTGTGTAGCTGTTACTAATTTTGTCATATCTCTCTGTATAGAGCTTTGTTTTTAGTAAATAGATATGTTTTGGAAAGCTAAAACACATACCTACAACTCATATGTTTATGTTAGAGCTTATATCTTCTGTTATTCAATCGATAAATAGAACACAACATAGGACAAGTTTTGTCTAGATTTTTGATTTAAAACTCCCACATGTACAACTGTTAGTGTTTTGATTATATGTTTTGGAAAAAATGTATTTTGCAGCGATTCTTATTTATTTGCAAACTTAAAACATATATCTACAACTTTTATGAAGGATATAAAGTCTAGTTTTGCAGTTTGTATTTTCAAAATTTAGGTACAATATGAGGTACTTGGTTGGCCGGATTTCCTGTTTTGATAGCCCTAAATGGTAATATGAAATTTTAATTCAAGTTTACGTTATATATTATATTTTGTAAGTTGAAATGGTCAATTAAAAGTTGGTTTGTCATTATTCTACTTTTTCTTTCAATTATTGTTGCTACTTTTGCTAATATATATATATATATATATATATGATCTTGTTGGAGAACTTAAAATTTTGGCAAAACTTTTGACTATAGTGTTAATATTTGGTTCTCTTGTTTGACCTTGTTTGGTGATTCTATAAATGGGTGTTCATAACTTTGTTATTGTGATAATTTTCTTTTCACAAATTAGTTGTTGTTGTCCCTAGAGAAACCAAGACATGTGGTGAAGCAGTCAGATCCGATTGAATTTTGTTTTTCCATGGTGACTTTTCTAATTTTTACATTTTTATTTTTATTTGGGTAAAATTTCAAGTTACTGTTGTTATTATTATTTTTTTGTATATAAATATCTCGTTGTTATTATTTTTGAGGTTATTGTTTGGCTTCCAATTTTTTATTTTTTATTTTTATGTTTGTTGTTATTTGCCCAACTATCACTATGATCTCCTTTTGCCTGGATTAGTAGATTGTTATTCTTAGTGGTCATCATTTTAATGATTTTTAATTATTTGTTGTGGTTGATAGATAAGATTTGTTGACTTATTAGATCTATAATTTATTGCCTTTGTCTAAGTTTTGTTGTTATTGTTGCTTTGTCTTCCGTATTTGTTAGGAATATTTTGAATTTTTGTTGATTTGTTTATTAGTTATATTTGTCAACTGTAGAATTTTCAGATTGTTATTTTATCATTTTTGTTATTTACCATTACAAATACACCATTCGCCAATGAAAAACTCTGTCAATCGGTTTCGAGTCCTCCCTAATTTTAGAAAGACGAAAATTTCAGTTTACGTTTATATTATATTAATTTTTTGCAAATTAAAGTTTCATTCATAGTTTCGTTTCATTTCAGATTTGACCGGTCTTACCTTTATTTTTATATTTTTCTCAAGTTTAATTATCTTGTATACATTTACTATAGTTTAACTTCATTTATTTTTGGCTACTGTTTTGGCTATTTTTCCTCAATTTAGTTGTTTGTGGATATTATGGGTTTGATGATTAATTTGATTAGTTGCTGTGAAGTGATATAAAATTAGAGATGATTTTATGGTTGATTAACATTTGATTGGTTGTTGGTTTAATTATGTGAGAAGAAGTATTGATAGAAACAGTCATATTCGACCGAGAAATATTTTCCTCCAGTGACCCTTTCTTTTCTTTTCTTTTTTTTATATATTTTTGTCCATATATTCATGATTATTACATGTTCATTTACAAATGGTGTTTGCCAGTAATCTTCAAATATTTTTTTTAAGAGTAGAAATATTAAATTAGATAAGTGTCTTTCATGTTTTGGGTTTCTGTTTGTTTTAAGTTAGTCATTATTGCCAAGTTTTGTTTATATTTAATTATTTTTAATTTATTTAAACCAAGTTCATGTATCTTCTAAATGTTTGCAGTTTTTTTTGTTGCTTTGCTTGTTTTGTCATTTTGTTATATCTCACAAGTTATTATATTTGTTATGCATTGTCTTTTGTTCGTTTCATATGATTTCACAATGTACAAGTTAAAAGTTGGCCGATGAAGAAATTATCGTCGATTTTCAAGGTCTCGAAGAAGAAGAAGAGGAAGAAGAAGAAGAAGAAGAAGAACTATTATTATTATTATTATTATTATTATTTGTTGTTCTTCTTCTTCTTCTTATTATTATTATTATTATTATTATTATTATTATTATTATTATTATTATTATTCTTATTATTATTATTATTATTATTATTATTATTATTATTATTTTGGTTCATATTTATCTATTACTAATAGTTTTACTAAGTGTCTTTACAGGTACCCAACCCAGAGTTACTTTCCGAGGAAGCTATTCGAACAAAGTTCGAATAACTTTATTCTTTATTGTGTATATTATTGACATTAGCCAAATATTATTATTCAACTAGCTACATTATTATTTTTCAACACCTATATACTACCATTTTTTCAATACCTACACATTATTATTTTCAAACAACTAGCCTACTAATGTTTTAAATACCACACAGTATTTATTATTTTCAACAACTAGCCTACCAATTTTTCAATACCTACACATTATTATTTTCAAACAGCCAGCCTACCAATTTTTCAACACCTATAAACTATTATTTTTCAACACCTATATACTACCAATTTTTCAACACCTATGCACTATTACTTTTCAACACCTATACATTATCATTTTCTAGACTAACCTACACCTCAATTCCTACGCATCCAATTCCTAGGTATCCAATTCTTACAAACCCATTTCCTACAATACACAACAATATCAATTTTCTTATGCAACAAAACATAATTTCAATTACTATTTCTATTTCAATTCACCGTCCTTAATTTCCACAGCTTCAACAACATACCCATCTACACCTACATACATACACCCCTTCACGCGTCCTCCTCGGCCTATACACTTAGGCAAAACTTAGGTCGTAAATATTTACTTAAAAATATTTAATTGATTTAACTATTTAATCAGTTAATTCATATTTTTAGACAATATTTAATAATCTTTTTTCCTTTAAAATATTTTCATAATTTATTCTCTCATTGATATTGTAAGTTTAAATGCTATTTGAGATTACTTTTTTTTCTCTTCTATTCAAGAAGTATTTTTCTTTTCATACATTACAAAATGTGTTTTTCTTTTCATATGGTAAAAGAGTTCCTTTTTTTAAATTAATAAAGGACAATTCTTTTAATATTGAATAAAAACTATTTTTTTATATACATTTATATAACCTTTCTCATATTTTCATACACCTAATTGACAATAATATACATTGTTTACTTGATATATACTCTTTTATACATATATTTTACACAATTTTAGTACATATTTCTTTATGTATATATACATATGTGTATGTTGTGCCTGTAAATAATTTTTTTTATTCCCTTCCTCTTTAATAAATTAAGTTTAGCCGGGTACCACATTTTGTGGATTTTGAAAGGTGACTAACACCTTCGCTTCAGAATAATGTAAACCCTTACATAGAATCTAAACTAGTTTTTCGTAAATTGAAATGTGAGTCATACATGTCATACATCAAATAGGTTTCTGTCATGCCCCAGAAGGGTACCCTAGACGTGGTCGGCACTCGAAGACCATTGCTGGTCCCCAAGTGAACCACCTAGTCCAATCACACATTTGTTCATTCAATCAATCAGCAGAAGGCTTAAAATAAAGAAATAATTTAGTGGGCAACTCAAATCATCAATCTAACATAAGGAAGAAAGGCCATGGGCGAACAAATCAAACTCCACTCTATGTCATTAAATAGTCTGACAAAAACAATTCAAGGAAATAAAATACTCAATCAATCCATCACTATCTAGTCTATGAAGTCTCTATCACTACTGTCTAATAGGTGTCAATGACAAGTTCATGGCTACCTCAAATCAAAATGGAAAGACTAAACTCAATGCAAGAATAACATAAGTGGTATTCTCCGAATGTAGGAGAGGACTCACCAATAAGCTGAGTGTGAACAGATCCTTAACAGTGCACCTATTGATGATCTCTTAAACCTGTCTCTGTATTATGAAATGATGCAAGTCCAAATGGACGTCAGTACGTGGAATGTACGGGTATGTAATATGGCAGAATGAAACATGTGTCAAGATAGAACAATACCTGTTCAAATATATAAAATCATAAAGATTAGAGAGACTCAATCAAGGTGTCATAAGTCTAAAGTAAGAACACGGTTTAGACAGAGACCAATCATATATAATCCAATTCAATCCAATCATATACAATTCGATCCAATCTAACCATATACAATCCGATCCAATCCAATCATATACAATCCGATCCAATCCAATCATATACAATCCGATCCAATAATATACCATCCAATCCAATCCAATCATATACCATCCAATCCAATCCAATCATATACCATCCAATCCAATCCAATCATGTACAATCCAATTTAATTCAATCACATACTATCTAATCCAATCCAATCATATACAATCCAATCACATACTATCCAATCCAATCATATACAATCAACTCAACAATAAAGTCAAATGACTCAACTCAACAGATATGCAAATTAGAATTTAGCAATGTTTTACAATTTGACTCAATCATCTACAATCATAATCAGACCAATCATATCATGCACAATCCACTAAATTTGGGAGTTTTTCTAACCGACAAACATCACCTATGAGCCAGTGATGTACAACAAGCCGACGTTGTTGCCACGTCCGTTCATACTTTGCCAGGGTATGAATAAATCAACCAATCATGAATCCATCAATCAATCAAGTCCTATTATTTTAGGACAATGAAATGGAAAACATCCGACTTTAATGATCCAATTCCTTCCTATATTGGCTACATAGTTCATGGAATTCGAGTATGGATTGTACTCTTACCCATTTCGGTGCTCAATATTCCTTCCAAAACTCAATATATTCATATCTATCAAGTGAGTAAAATACTAAAAATACTCATTTAGTCTCTTAGGACTTAGTTTCAAATCAACTCATTTAGTCTCATTAGACTCTTTTCAAAACTCAATCGATCTGGTTTTATTGGACCTTCATTCACAATCAACTCATCTCAATCATCAAACTCTTTTTTTTGAATTTGATACCATCTCAACTCAATGAATGCAGAAAGTATTAGTGCATTTAAAACATAATATTAACTCCTCAACTCAAACTCAAAATAGACATTTTAATGTAAAAATGCTCAACTCATTTATACTCAAAATACTCATGTTCAAAAATGATAATTAAGAGACTTCTCAAACTCAACTCATGCTTGAACTCTTTTTAAATCAAAGATGAAAATAATCATTCTTTAAACTCAAAATAGTGTATAAATAGTTTATGCAAAAATGTTCACAAAACATTTATTTAAAACTCCTTCTCAAACAATCATTTATACTCATATAACTCCAATCAAATCAAATTATGCAAATCACATATCATGTAGTCACATTAGACTCCAATCCATTTCATCTCAAACATCATCATCAACATACCTCTTCATCAATCATTCTACCTATGTTAAAGATAGCCATCATTCACATCACCATCAAATGTCTTGCTCCAAAATCCCCATTTATCTCTATATTCAATTTCATTCACACTCATTAACAAAAATACATCATCTCCCTTTGAAAGCAATATTTACATAAAACTATCAATCTCAACCTCAAGACATATTATAACAAAAAGAAATCTCATCTTGGGTTCATGTGAATGAATACATGAATCCATACTCTCAACAAAACTCAACTCGAGAACACCATCAATACATATGAATTTATATACAAAAATTCATTGTAGTCAATATGTAACTACGGTTTGTCAAATAAATATGAAACATAATTATTCAAGAATTCAAGTCATAAAAATCATCAATCAATTAATAGTATATAAAAATATTCTAGAGTTTAGGAAAATTTCAAGAAAATCATCATAGAAGGTTCAAGCCTTTCACAATTTTCATCCAACACATCTATGAGGCATATGGAAGAACTCAATCCATATTTTAGGTTAGCCTTACATACCTGACTTGAAGAACAAATAGAGGATTTGATGGCCTTACTTGAAGAACTAGAACTCTAGCCCTCTTCCTCTTCTCTAATCTTTGCTCTCAATGTTCTTGGTGTTTTGGAGAGAAAAACTCCTTAGAAACTGAGATGGGGGCGGAATTTTAGCATAAAACGCGTCCAAGATCATATATATATATATATATATTATTAGGTAATTTTCCCAAGATGCCCCTAAAAAATCTGGAAAACTGGACAAGTCCGTGACAGGTCCGCGATGCGGACTTGTCGCGCACCTTTCTGGTCGGAAAAAAAATAAAATCTGGAAAAAATATCCAAGTTCGCTGTAGGTCCGCGACGCGGACTTGTCGCGGACCTCTCTGGTCTACCACACATAAGTTTTGATTCCAAACTCGGAAAAATACAATCTTAGTGGCATTGGAAAGAAGACTCAAACCTTTAATTTGATAGGTTATGGGCCCCCAATTCATTATATTATAGGAGATATGGTCGTTTGGAGTTTACCTTTATAAGGACTCATCGAAAAACTTAACCGATAAAAATTCTTTGGAATCGGCTTGGTGTTAGAGATCCCTTATGACCCTAAACCACATATAATACACTTCAAATACTTAGTAATTGATCCTAACTCATATATACAACTAGAAGTCACCGAGTTCGATCCTACACGCACATGAAGAATGGTTCTAGTCTTGGCGAAAAACATTGGGGTGTTACAGTTTCCTTATTTTCCTTAATAAATTAGGTGGCGATTCTATACAATAATTAATTCTTGCAGCGATTCTATAAGTTGTGTTTTATCTAACCTCGGTAAAAATAGGGCATAACAATAGTTTGGTTTGATTTAGTTTGGTATTGGAAAAGAAACCCGCCTATACTTGGGTTGGTTTCGTTTTAACTTTTAAAAGTCAACCCGATATCAAACCAAACTGACATTATATATATAATTTCTTAAAATTTATGTTATACGTAAAGTATTTACTTTGACATAATTTATAAATATTTCTTATACTTTTTCCTAGTTTTTATCTTTTGACATATTATTACAAGTTTGATTTAGAATTTTGAATGTTCCAATAAGGGTTATAGTCCATAGATATTGGTAACTCTAATAAAGTTCAAATCAAAATCAAATCAAGACTAATGCTAACCAAAAAAATAGTCAATTAAACACTAAGAATGACAACAATGTTGAATATTTATTCTCTAGTTTTACATTGGTTTAGATAATTAAAATACATAATCTAATTTTAGTTTTTCTTTAATGTTTAGTCATGTAATTAATACTTATTAGACTTATTTTTGCATGATTTAGTACTTTAAAATTATGATCATTTTCATTATGACTTATTTATTTGCAATATTAGTTTATGTGATTTCACTATTATTTTTTGTTGCATATTTTAGAGTCATCATTCATATCATATTTTGTGTGATTTTCTTAAGAAACACCTTAGATAATTATATTTTGGTAGAACTAAAGAAATATTTGAAACACAAGTTAATTATATGTTTATATGAATACTTTACCGAAAAAAATCAAAAAACTTTGAAAACCCGAGAAACTCAAAAAAATCCAAAAATATTGAGGTTGAGAAACCCGAGTTTTATTAATTTGATTTGGTTTATAAATAATTTAATTTGGTATTTTGAAAAACTCGAACCAACCTGGATCATATACACCCCTAGAAGAAACTACTGTCACTTTAGAATCATTCCTTATTTATTTTTTTATGTATTTTTTATGGAAGAATTTGTAGTTTACCTTTCTTTTTGGTGTATTTATATAAATAGTGATTTAATGTAGCTCGGTGTAGACACTTATGTAGTTTCTATATGAAAAGAAAAATTTTCTTTTTTTGTTGATATATATCTATTTTGTTGTTAAGTATTTCTATAATATATTATTTGGAGAAAGTCAAGTAACATTCCTTTTTCAACTGAAATTAGATAAAATGCCCGAGCGTTGCGTGGGGTGAATTTCTTTAATTAGCTTACTCATGATCATTTGGTAATATTCTTGTTTTTGAGTGAGTACATTGATTTTTCAATAATATATTATTCCTTTCTCTCTATTTATCTTTTAACACAGATGTTTAAACATTTTATTAATCATTTGTGATTGATTTCCTTTTATGCAAGGTCTATACATAATTCAAGTGTTATGCATTTTATTATTTTTGTTGTTTCGTTGACAAAGTTAATTAAAATATAAAAACACATCTCCTTTAGTTTGATGAAATAATATATGGTCAATTAAATTAAATGACGACTCGGGATATACACAAAAAAATATATGTCAATTAAGTTGAGACATCTCTAATTCACAAAAGTTTGTCAACAAATGCCCACATTCTTGGTCGATTTGATTTAACAGTTTTGACTCATCTGGAAGACTCTTATACTTGGCTTCGTTTGTCACTTGGACTCTTTCACTCATGACTTTGTCAATTGAACACTTAAAATTATTACAACGCATTATTTTAAACTACTCTGACCAATGACCACGCTTATGTGATGTTTATTTTGATGAATCAGATAAAATATGTGGTTACATGCATTTAAAAGCAAGTAAAGACAATAATTTTAATTTAAGAAGATATTAAAACTAAAAGGAAAAATATAAAAATTTAAAAAAAAAGAAAAAAAGAAATCACCATCTCCATATATGCTTCTTCCTCTTCCTCATAATCCCCCCCCCTTCCTTCAATCCGTCCTTCCCCTCCAACCTAGCCACCCACTTCTTCTTCTATCTCTCTTTCTATATTCTTTCTATCATTTTTAGTTGGGTCGGAGGTAATAACAAGTACTTCATCAACAAACAAAATGGTCGAAGAATACATATGCTTGCACACACAATCCCTCACAACATCTTTCAGACTCTCTGTTTCTTTTTTTCTCATTGTAGTATAGTTTGTTTGTATACCAATTTCTCTTTGATTGTGATGTTTGAATTCAAAATTGGGTATTTGAGAGTTCTAGAATGATTGAGAAAAAGGGTGTTTATCATGTTTGGGTGGAAGAAACAGGGAAAAAGAGTGAGAGGTTCTTGTTTGTGAAATGGAGGCGGATATTAGATGAGCCTTTGAAAAAAATATGTCTAATGCTTTTAAAATTGAAGATAATTTTATCTATAGCATTTCCATCTTCTTGCCCCCTTGTTTTCTTTCTCTTATCCTCCAATTTAGTCACTTCCTCACATTATTAAATAATAAAATTAATAGTAAGATACCTTAACAAGGCTTTTCTTAACTCTAATTTCCTTTTCAACACAAAAAATTACAATGGAAGAAAATGGGGGGGGGGGGAGAGAATGGATAAAGTTCAAATAGCAAAATAGATGAATAAGCTTAGAAGAGAAGATAAAATGAAAGTCTTGATTAGACTAAAAATTATTCTAGTTAATTGAAGAAATCAAGAAAGAAAGGGAAGAGATTCACCATTAACAAACTATTTGTGGAGATGAATATGAGATTTTCTTTTCAAAAAATAGAATTTGTATTGATAAAATAATGTGATAATTTTATCTAATATGGATAGTGATGTGTTTTATCCATATCAGCGCGATTGAGAGACACAAATAATTTGAGGGGTTTAAAATAATATGTTTTAATAACCTCAAGTGTTCAATAGATAAAAACGTGAGTATAAGAGTCCACGTGACAAACAAAGCCAAGTATAGAAATCTTCCAAGTCATTGTGCCAATTTAAAACCCATTAAGGAATGTAATCTGGCTAAAGAAGGCCTTCTTGATGGCGAAGAAATTGTAGTCTCTCCCTAAGATCGTCTCAACAAGATTGGGGGGTTAACACCAAACTTCATAAAGAGGTGTTAATTTTTTTTTTCTAGTTGACATTTTATAAATTGAACAAGAATAACAACAATAGCATGTCTGGTGTAATCTTATAAGTGAGGTGTGGAAAAGGTAGGATGTACCAAATCTTATGAAGTAAGAATGTAAACAATGCAAAATTCTAATGAAAAAATATAAGATAAAGTTAGAATAAAAAACACGACCCACGAACTTGGGAAGTTGATATAATGATATCGAAATAGTTTTGAATTGAATTTGATAAGCTGATCTAATGATATCAAAATTTGTTCAGTTGCTTCAATTCAATGACAAATGTTACAATGTTTGAAATTTTGAAGAAGACACCCTCAATTTTTTGGACCAACTTTGTCCATCGATTTTTGCATTATTTTTAGTAGTGACGGCTAAAGTAGTGGTTGGCAGCACTGTTGATTGCCAAAGGTGATTGTGATGACATTGATGGTCGATGGTGGTGGTTGACGATGGTAATGATGGTGATGATGATAGAGGTGATTATTGATGATAGTTGATGATTGAGCTTAAAATGATGGTGAATATTATCCACACATATAATATCTCTTAATGATATTAAAACTTTATTGAAAATCTAAATGATTGAGACCTACTCAGATTAATGAAATACTTAAATCTTAATAAAATAAATGCATTTAATGACTTATGATCTGAATCATTTAGATACATACCTCCATTAAGTGCAAACCGAGTGACCAAATTTATTTGGTATACAATGGCCGTTTTCTTTCTTTTCCCAAAGAGTGGTCATTGACTTGGGTCACCAATATTTCCAGTTCACCTCAACTGTCTCCCTGAAATAACATTTTCTAAAAAAAAAATACTCACCAATATATATGAATAGTTTTTCTAGAATTCGATTTGAAGTTGAACACCAAATTTTTTAAAAAAAGTTGTTTTCACCTATTTCACTCCAAGTCACTCATAAAAACTCAAAAATAGCTACAAATTGCATTCATGCCTAAACACAACTTCAATTTTCAAATATAATTTTCAACTTGGAAACAAATTCTACTACTCATTTTCAACTGATCGTCCTCTTCCTCCTCTTTCTGCTTCTCATCCTTCTCCTTCTTCTCCTCCTCCTCCTTCGTTTGATGAACTCTCTTCTTCTGATGAACTCTTTTCTTCATCTTCTTCAATGGAAATACGTAGATGAAATTATATATAAAATTTGAGAAGAATTAAAAGTGATTTAGACTTGTTTCAAATAAAAAATTAGACCTAGAAAACCCCTCTATGACATGTGTATATGACAAGTTTATGAGTTTCATGTGAACCCCGTGCTTTCTTGGAAAGACAAGTTTTGTTACTTCTGCCAAGTAATGATATATTTTAGTTTGTAACGGAAGAATTTGACTAAATTGCTATTGAATATTTTAAATAATATTATTTTCTGAAAGAATTTAGTTGTTAATATGAAAAACAATCTTTCTTTCGAGGGGGTAACACTAGTCATTAATTGGAACTGAAGCTGCAGGAAGGTTGATAACAAAAAACTTGTAAAAGACATTAAATTTAAAATGAATATATAGCTAATCTTCATGATTATTAGGTATTGTTTCATAATATTTCATATCGTATTATTGCATTCTGATGTATTATATCATACTATATTGTTTAAATGAACACAACATTTGGACGTACCTTTGATAAGAAATCTTCTGATGTCATTCAACTTTGCAGCAATATACGTTTGATCAGCTGTCAGTACATTATTGGAGGGCGTCTTATGGACACAAGCTAACGTTGGATGGAAGCAATACATGTTATAATTAGTTACTCTCATGTGCAACACTTCAACTTTTTTGTACCCATTAATCTTAGTATCATACTCGTACAGATGATATTCTCCCAAGCAAATTTGTACCACAAAAAGCACCTCTTTACTATCTATCAAGACTGGAAAGCCTTCAATACTGTCGTATGGGTTCAAAATAAAATTGTCCAAAATGTGGGAAATCTTCCAATTGTTGCTTGTGTCAGTGTGAGAGTCAGGTCTGCGTACACTTTATCCTCCCCAGACCCCACGTGTGGGATTTCACTGGGTTGTTGTTGTTGTTGTTGTTGTTGCATAAAATGCCTTTCATTATCATCTTTAGTTAGTGCAAGACTAAATCATTCCATTATGTATTTTTAACATAATTATCACTAATAAGTGGTGCACTAAATCATAATGGTGCACTAAATGATGATAATGATGGCATTCCATTATTTTTTCATCTTTGTATGATTTTCTCTCCTATAAATAGAGAGGTCTTCTTTGTTTTGAAATAAAAGATAAGAGAAGAAAAAGATGAGAGAATTAAGTTTGTCAAAAAAAAAAAGAGTTCTTATTAGTTGAAGGGAAGTGTTCTTTGTGTGGCGCTTTAAACTCAACTCTTGTCCAGAGTTTGTTGAGTTATATTTTGTGATAAGACTGTTGTATCCTGGAGGGGACAAGTCAAGAGGACTATTGCTGGACTAGTGAAAAGATTTGCTGCAAAGTTGAATGACACCGAAGAAGCCAGAGCAAAAAAATATGCTGCTAGCCGATTTTTTCGTTTCCAAATGGTGGATGACAAATCACTGACAGACCAAGCTCAAGATTTTATAATGATCGTTGGAGAGCTCAGGTCCGAGGAAGTCAAAATTGGAGACAACCTTATTGTTTGTGGCATTATAGACAAACTTCCACCTTCATGGAAGGAGTTTCAAAAAACTATGCGCCACAAACAAAAGAAAACCTCTCTTGAGACTTTAATAATGAAAATCCGCATGGAAGAGGAGGCAAGGGGCCAAGATGCACTTTTACAAAATGAAGAGAGAAACATCACAACGAAGGTAAATTTAGTTACTTCAAAATATGCTACTCCTGAATCTAACAAAAATACCTCTTTGAAGCCTAAGAAGAAAAAGTTCAAGAAAAATAATGGTAGACTTTCCAAGAAAAATAATGGTGAAAATAGCCAAACACAAATTCAACAAGTTTATGATAAAGGACCGTTCTTTGTCTGTGGCAAGAGTGGACATATTGCTCGATTTTGCAGATATCAGAAACGTGGTCCTATATCTCAGGCAAATGTTACCGAAGAGCCTTTTGTGGCAATGATTACAGACATAAACATGGTTGAGAATGTTGATGGATGGTGGGTTGATTCTGGTGCAAACCGTCATGTCTGTTATGACAAAGATTGGTTTAAAAAATATACTCCTTTTGGAGAGCCCAAAACCATCATGCTCGGTGATTCTCATACTACTCAAGTGCTTGGAACGGGAGATGTCGAATTGTGTTTTACCTTTGGAAGGATATTAACTTTGAAAAATGTACTTTATACTCCTTCCATGAGAAAAAACTTGATGTCTAGTTTCTTCTTAATAAAGCAGGCTTTAAACAGATTATTGAATCTGATCAATATGTAATTGTGAAAAAGGGTATTTTGTGGGAAAAGGGTATGCTTGTGATGGGATGTTTAAACTGAATGTTGAAATGAATAAAGTTTCTACTTCTGTTTACATGCTTTCTTCTACTAATTTTTGGCATGCTCGTTTGTGTCATATTAATGATCGTTATGTTGGAATCATGAATAGTTTAGGATTAATCCCAGTGATTAAAAAGAATTTTAAAAAGTGTGAAACTTGTAGTATAGTCAAAATCACAAAAAGGCCTCATTTTCAAGTTGAAAGAAAAACTGATTTATTAGAATTAGTTCACACTGATATTTGTGAACTTGGAGAAATTTTAACTCGTGGAGGAAATAAATATTTTATCACTTTCATTGATGATTTTTCTAAGTTTACATATGTTTACTTAATAAAAAATAAAAGTGATGCTTTTGAAAAGTTTATTTTTTTTCTCCATGAGATTGAAAATCAGTTTGGAAAGAAAATAAAAGGAATTAGAAGTGATAGAGACCGTGAATATGAGTCAAATGAGTTTAATTCTTTTGTTTGATCATTGGGAATAATTCATGAAACTACTCCTCCTTATTCTCCTTCATCTAATAGTGTAACGGAAAGAAAAAATAGAACTTTGGTTGAATTGACTAATGTCATGCTTATTGAGTCAAATGCACCTTTAAATTTTTGGGGTGAAGCTATTTTGACCGCGTGTTATGTGTTAAATCGAGTGCCTCATAAAAAGACTAAACTAACACCTTTTGAGTTGTGGAAAGGTCACAAGCCAAGTTTGGGATATCTAAGAGTTTGGGGTTGTTTAGCCTTTGTGAGGCTAATGGATCCCAAAGTTACAAAATTGGGTAAGAAAGTTACTACTTGTGTTTTTCTTGGTTATGCTTCAAATAGTACAGCCTATAGATTTTTTAATCTTGAAGATAATATTGTAATAGAATTAGGTGATGCTATTTTTCATGAAAATAAAATTCCTTTTGATTCTAAAAATAGTGGGGGTCAAAGAATTGAACAAAATATTTTGTCACTACCTAGTTCTTCTTCCATTTTAAAAAATAAAGAAATTGATGATTTTGAGTTAAAAAGAAGTAAAAGAGCTAGAGTAGAAAAAGATTTTGGTCCTGATTTTTATGTTTTTAATGTTGGAGATGACCCTTTCACTTTACAAGAAGTTTTATCTTCGCATGATTCTATTTTTTGGAAAGAGGCTGTAAATGATGAAATGGAATCACTAATTTCTAATAAAACTTGAAAGTTAGTTGATTTACCACCAGATTGTAAAACAATTGGTTGCAAATGGGTCTTACGAAAAAAGTTAAAACCAGATGGATCAATCGATAAATATAAGGCTAGACTAGTTTCTAAAGGATTTAAGCAACTAGAAGGCCTAGAGTTTTTTGATACTTTTTCTCCAGTTACAAGAATTACATCCATTAGACTTTTAATTGCTATGCTGCAACTTTTGATTTGCATATTCATCAAATGGATGTAAAAACTACTTTTTCAAATGGAGACCTTAATGAAGAAATTTATATGGAACAACCTGAGGGTTTTGTTGAAGCAGGCCAAGAAAGCAAAGTATGTAAACTTACTAAATCCCTATATGGCTTAAAACAGGCACCAAAGCAATGGCATGAAAAGTTTGATTCTTGCATGATTGAAAATAATTTTAAACAAATGAGTGTGATAAGTGCATATATCATAAGTCTTGAAATAATACACATGTTATTATTTGCCTATATGTTGATGATTTATTGATCTTTGGCTCGAATATGAATGTTATTGATGATACTAAGAACATTCTTAGAAGCCATTTTGATATGAAAGATCTTGGTGAGGCAAATTTTATTCTTGAAATAACAATTACTAGAACATGTGATGGAATTTTCCTTGACCAATCACATTATGTTGAGAAAATTTTGAAAAAATATAGCTTTCTTGATTGCAAGTATGTTTTAACTCCTTTTGATTCAAGTGTACACTTGTTTCCTGTTCAAACTGAAAATGATGTGATAAATCAAAAGGAGTATGCTAGTTTAATTGGGAGTTTGAGATATGTGACTGATTGCACTAGGCCTGATATTGCATATGCAGTAGGAGTACTTAGCAGGTTTACAAGCAAGCTAGGTAATGAACATTGGCATGCTATAACAAGAGTTATGAGATACTCAACTTGAACAAAAACTTGTGGTTTGTTCTATAAAAAATATCCTACTGTACTTGAAGGCTTTTCTGATGCAGATTGGAACACTCTAGCAGGTGATTCCTGTTCTACCACTGGTTATATTTTTACATTGGGTGGTGGTGCTATTTTTTGGAAATTAAAAAAGCAAAATATAATTGCTAACTCTACCATGGAGGCTGAACTAATTGCTTTAGCTTCAGCTAGTGAGGAAGTGAATTGGTTAAGAGATTTATTATTTCAAATATCTTATTTTGAAAAACCAATTCCTCCAATTTTAATTTATTGTGATAGCACCGCAGTAATTGATAGAGTTCAAAATTATTATTACAATGGTAAATCCAGACCTATAAGGAGGAAACACAGTAATGTAAGATCGTATTTGACAAGTGGTACCATTAATGTTGATTATGTCAAATCTTGTGAAAATCTTACAAATCCTCTTACTAAGGCCTTAACAAGAGAAAAGGTCTGGAGCACATCGAGGGGGATGAGATTGAAGTCTATAAATCCATGAGTCATATATGAGGAAACCCAACCTGGAGACTAGAGATCCTATAACCAAGTTCAATGGGAAAAACGAATCATATGATGACTTGTTGTGAAAAAATGCACTATTTTTTGTTCTCTCCCTATTGTTGACACCCAATTTTGGCCATCCACAACGCAAATTAGCTATCGAGTTTCTTTGAATTTGAACATTTTGAAACAATTAGCTTTTATAAAAAATATATATATTTTCATATTATTCTTAACTATTTTTATCTTTTTATAAATTTTAGTATAATATACATATTTCTATATAACTATATATTTGATTAATATTTATGTGGTTATTCAAAAATTACCTTAAAAGATTTTATTTTTTACTAAATACAATGTTAGTTAGGTTAGTTTAATTATAGTTTGCATTTTTGAAAATTTTAGTTTTTTTTCTAAAAAAAAAAAAAAAAAAAATCCCAAACTCCCACATCGAAAATACATGGAAAACTTGGGGTTTTTGGAGCCTATATAAAGGCTCATATTTTCATTAAGAAAAGGAAGAAGGAGGAGGTTTTTTAACCACCCCAAAGTTAGAAATTTTCTTAACTTGGCTAGGATTTTGGACTTTTGTCCCCAGCCTAAAAGTTGTGAAAATTTCTAGCTTTCAATCTATATTTTCTTCACGGAAAATAGGAGATTGAAGTTGAAATTTAGGCTTAAGAACCCACGAAGGTTCGAGTCTAAACTTTTTTTTAAAAAAATCTTTTTCTTTGTTTTTGTAGATTGGAGTTCCATCAAGCTATTATTGGATGGTGGTGAAGTTGTCTTCCGCTCATCGTTTTCAATCTTGGCCCGGAAAGAGATTGGAGTTCCATCAAGCTATTATTGGATGGTGATGAAGTTGTCTTCCGCTCATCGTTTTCAATCTTGGCCCGGAAAGAGGTAAAATATTTTTTCAGTTTTATTTTACTTAATTGTTTCACGTTTTATATTTAGTTGATTCATAGTCTTATTTTTTTAGTTAGTATGTATATAAGAATAATTAAAATTAATGATATAAATTTGTTATAGTTAGCATGTGTTAGGATTAATTAGCTAGCATGTGTTAGAGTTAATTAGCTAGAATATGTTAGGATTATTTCATTAAAGCACTTAGTTTTGTTCATTATTTTTCCAAGTAGTTTGATATTATTATTATTACTATTATTATTATTATTGTTTGTTCTTATTATTATTGTTTGTTCTTATTATTATTATTGTTGTTATTATTATTTTTTTTGTTTTTATTATTGTTGTTGTTGATTACTATTATTATTAATATTATTATTATTATTGATTGTTGTTGTTATTATTATTGTTGTTCTTATTATTGTTGTTTTTATTATTGTTGTTGTTGATTACTATTATTATTATTATTATTATTGTTCTTATTATTGTTGTTGTTGTTGTTGTTATTATTGTGTTCTTATTATTGTTGTTGTTGTTATTATTATTATTATTATTATTATTATTATTATTATTTTTGTTGTTGTTGTTGTTGTTATTTTTATTGTTGTTGTTCTTGTTATTATTATTATTGTTCTTATTATTGTTGTTGTTCTTGTTATTATTATTGTTGTTGTTCTTGTTATTATTATTGTTATTCTTATTATTATTATTGTTGTTCTTATTATTATTATTATTATTATTATTATTATTATTATTATTATTATCATTATTATTATTATTATTATTATTATTATTATTATTATTATTATTATTATTATTATTATTGTTGTTGTTGTTGTTGTTGTTGTTCTTATTATTATTATTGTTGTTCTTATTATTATTATTATTGTTGTTGTTGTTGTTGTTCTTATTATTATTATTGTTGTTGTTCTTATTATTATTATTGTTGTTCATGTATTATTTATTGTATTTATATTGATTCGGGTTGTAATAATTTAGTTACTTATGTTAGTTATACTTTCCTAGATATTAATTTTAATTTATTTTAACCTAATTAGATTCCCCTAAAGATAAACCAATTCATGTTAAGTTTACTCTTTAAATGATTTTCTACCTTTACTTATTTATTTGATAAACTTTTACTTTTTTATATATACATCTATATTATTTTCAATGTTTAAGTTTAATCTCTTTTTTTTTCTAAAAAAAAAATAATTCTAAAGTCTTCATTTCATTTTAAATTAATATTTTCAAAAGTTAGTCAAATAATTTTCAAATCGTCGGATAACCGCGCGTTAGCGGCCACTTTGAATGCTTAACACCTTCTCAAAGTGGAAATAAGAACCTCGTACCTTTTTCTCTAAATTTTTAAGACTTAAATCTGTTAGGGTCTTTTAAATTAAGTTTTCTTAATTTCTTTAAAAAATTAAGTGGCGACTCCTTTTTTCTAAAATTGATTTTTTCTCTAAAAAGTTGAAATTAATTTTAAACCGTCTTTTTTCGATATAACACCTATAATGTGAGTGCATTGTTTTCTGTAGTGAATTATGGAGGTTGAGTTTATAAAACTCTTAATGAAAATATGTAGCCCGTATGGGTGGAGTGTTAAACTTGCAGGAGCACTCTCGACAGATTTCACCTATCTGAGTGTGGAAGTAGGCCGCTTTCTATGAGAATTGGGCTTATTCTCAAAAGCACTCATAAAACCGAAATAGCACAAGGCCGTAATGTGCTGGCTTATAAAGCTCGTGACAATACCTTGATTACTATGTGTGAGCAGTAATATTTTATATCCCTTAAGCAGTCATAGTTCAAGTCTGAGACCACTACGACTTTGGAGTAAATGATATTGTTTCACTAAGTAAAAGTTCAATGCAGAGCACACCTTTATTATGTATAGTAGTCTTCCTTCAGCTGATAAACTCTCTTATACAATATTAAAATGAGTGGGGGATTGTTAGTGTGGGCATTTTAACATTTTATTAAATTGTAATTTTAGCAATTGTCCATTGATGACATTTAATGTCATCTTTATTCTATTTTTCATTAATGCATATAATATCTTTCATTATCATCTTTAGTTAGTGCAAGACTAAATCATTCAATTATGTATTTTTAACATAATTATCACTAATAAGTGGTGCACTAAATTATAATGGTGCACTAAATGATGATAATGATGGCATTCCATTATTTTTTTCATCTTTGTATGATTTTCTCTCCTATAAATAGAGAGGTCTTCTTTGTTTTGAAATAAAAGATAAGAGAAGAAAAAATTGATAGAATTAAGTTTGTCAAAAAAAAGAGAGTTCTTATTAGTTGAAGGGATGTGTTCTTTGTGTGGAGCTTTAAACTCAACTCTTGTCCAGAGTTTGTTGAGTTATATTTTGATAAGGCTGTTGTATCCTAGAGGGGACAAGTCAAGAGGACTACTGTTGGACCGGTGAAAAGATTTACCGCAGTAGGCTTGAATCTCCTTAAAGAGAGCGAGATATCCGTGCCTCAGCCAAGAAGATAATTTATTTTCTTCAATTTTATTTTTCAATTGTAATTTGCAATCTTGTAATTTCACCAACAGCTTGCATTATTATAAGTAGCAATGACTATGGACTTTCTGAAAATGGATACAAGGGTGAGTAAACCTTGTGCCACCCCTAGCCATATATCGTGACCAGTGAAGATTTTACCATAGTTGAGTTCAAAATGATCAATAAACTGAGGACGGTCCATTAGTATAGGCTCTTCTTTCTTTGTATCAAAAGCTAGAACACTACTATCACTTCTAAGCCAATACAAAGAATCATGCCAGTAGACAGGTGCATTATCCAAGGATAAAGAGATGAAAGAATTGCTTCTCGATTGATTTTCACGCCACACGTCAGGTCGCTCTGATGAAAGCACGTGAAATTTGTGGAAAAAGTTGAAATTTTCACAGCTTACTGGTGGTAACCAATTTATATTGGTTTAAATTAGGGTAATCAACAGCTAGGCCTGTAAAGCCAAACTCATTTGTAGACTTTGGATACGGTAACAATCGGTGTTCTCCAATTGTCGGATTGAAAACACAATAAGAAAAAATCAGGTCAAAGTCTAAAAGAAGCAACCCATTACATGAGGCTAAAAGATCAATGTCACAGTATGAGTCATTTTTTTCATTGATATTAAATAGTACGAAACTTTATTGGGTAAATCTCCGAAGTGATTTGGAAGATCCCCATGAACAATTAATGAACTAAATATATTGATCTATAATGAATCTTACCCATTAAGAAATTAAAATATAATAATTATATCTCGTGTAAGAATATAAGTACGTTTATTGAATTAGTGAATTTATTTTATACAAATAGTATAAATCAGTTATTTGGTCCTGTACTAGAACAAATTAAATATTCTCAAATCAAGATAAATTATATTTAATATATATTACGTCAATATGTAATGACTCTAAAAGTTATTTTTGGAATTTTTTTAATAATTATCATTTTACCCCTCCCGATAGATTTTCAAGTCATGTTTGATCAACTTACGAGTCGGTTTTGAAGTTTTATTGAAAATTTGTGAATTTTTAAAGTTTTAGAGTGTTGAAGCCTTAAGTCGTTAAGAAGTGAGTGTTGATGTCATCAAGAGCCAAGAGTCTCAGAATGGAATTTGTTAGTTTCATCAGCCACAAAATGCAGAATTTGGTCTAAGAGTGTTGTCTTTTTCAGTTTTGGAGTCTTTGTATGGAATCAATCCCTTGAGTTGGAAGTTTAAGTGAAATTATGTCAAGAGTTGACTTTGGTCAACATTTGGAGTTCGGATGCTCGAATTGATTTTTTGACGATTCCATTAGATTCGAAAGATGATATTAGGCCTAGAAGAGGTTTTAGTTGAAATTTCAGAGATTCCGAGGGCAGTTTGGTGTTTTTGGATGTTAAGTTGTATAGTTGTAAGGGTAACATATATGATCTATGTGCATGGAGTTTCGAAATGAATCTCATGGGTCCTTCCGGTGAATATTTTGAATCTTTGGTGTTGTTGATGTCTGTTACTCTGTTATCTGGTTCCTCCTTCGCATTTGGTCACCGTTCACGAAGGGTAGGTGGTCAAACATCCGCATTCGCACGGCCTCGTACGGGTTCACGAAGGTTTAGGTCTTTGGCATCCACGATCACGAAAGATGGTCTGCATTCACAAGGGGCTTTAGGTGACCAGCCTCCGTGTTTGCGAAGTGGTGCCCGCATTCGTGAAGAACAAATCGCCTGGCAGTTTAATGAATTTCTGAAGTCATGGATTCAACCCTATTTCACCATTTTTATGTCTTATAAGCTCGGTAGAGGCGATTTTCAAAGAGATTTTCACGAATCTTTGATCAGGTAAGTGTTTTAACCTAGATTCTTTATTATCCATCAATTATATCATGATATTAACCTTTAATTCTTGGTTCAGAGCTTCAAAGTTTGGGGTTTTCCAAAAACTCAAACCTTTTTTGTAAATGGTGATTAAGGACTGATTTTAACTCATTTTTCAATGGGGTTTTCACTATTGAGTTCCAAATTCTTTGGGTAACATGATTTTTCACAAATTTTCAGAATTACCCCTAATTTTTTGGGAATTGACATTTGGGTCATTTCAGACATGGTCTTCAAAATTAATGATTTGGGTGTTGATGTTCTTGTATTCTTGTTGTGGTTCTATATTTGAATAAATTGTATAGATTTGGAGGCCTAGCGAAAAGGGATATCTCAAGTACCAGATTGATTGATTTTTTGTTTGAGTTAAGTGTGCTTCTAGACCCTTTGTTAAGTGTATATAAACTTGTATTTCCTTATTGTGTGTGTTGTAGAGTAATGAAACTTGGTGAAGCGTTTGACATCGTGGTCACATGTTCATATTGAATTATTCTAATGAACATAAAGGGTTAATGAAAAGGCAACTTGATGGTATATTGATGTTGTATGTGTTGTGGATGATTTGAATGGTTATATTGACTCCTTATTAGTGGTATATCCCGATTGTGTCGATATGGTTTGTGTATTCATATGGAATCTGTCATCTACTCATCATTTGTGTGAACATGTATATTTACATTGGTTCTAAAACACTGTGATGATATCTATTTTGATGATATGCCGAAGGATAATGGTTTTGGCAATGCCGTAGGAAAATTATTTCAGCGATTGATGATATGCCAAAGGAAAATGGTTCTGGCGGATATATGTACCTTGTAAATTCCCCATGGGTTCCAACCCGAGTCTCAGCGGATATGAACCATAGGACAAACATGCATAACTATATTTGACACTTCATTTCATTGCACTTTCACATTATTACTACTGTGATCTTTTTGAGTGCTTGTTTAAACATTGTGATCGATGAATATGAATTATTGTATTGATGTTCTGTTTAAGCCAAAGGGTTGTTGTATGTGCTATCTAAATTATGAATCTGTAGGTTTGGCTAACTTTGTGCAGGTTGTAGTTGTGGAGGTTCAAATGGAGTGTTAGGAGTGTCAGTGTTCTGTATGATTTACTTAGAATTAGTCGTTTGCTTACTGAGTAACATGTTGTTTGATACTCACTCTCTTGCTTCTACAAGTGTGTAGGTTACGATCTTGAATCATCGTGATTACTCTTTCTCTCTTCTACGTCCGAGACTTACTATGGAGAGAGTGAGGTAGTTGTTTATCATCTCGGCGGACACCTCTTGCTCCTTTATTATGTTCTTGTTCTATTTTAGAAACTATGATATTGAGACTTGTATTTCCTTTCTAAATATATTGTATTACATTAGAGTCTTTTACATATGATAACCAGACTTTGAGGGTGAATTTGAGTTACGCTATGTTATCCACAATTTTGAAATTTTATTAGATTCTCATTCTGTCTTACTTTTGCATTTCTTGTCTTCATTGAATTTAGGATGATTTTTCTGGGTGGGATAAGACAAGTGTCATCACACCCTTTTTGGGTTGTGACATAATCAAACCTTGATGTACGTGATCTAGATTTGATCTTCTGATAGGAGTGAGTAACAACAATAACAACCCAGTGAAATCCCACAACGTGGAGTCTGGGGATGGTAAAGTGTATGCAGACCTTACTCCTATCAAGGTAGGACAGCTGTTTTCAAAAGACCCCCAGCTCAAAAAGGCATAAAAAGAGGTTATATAAGGCTAAGAAGTTCAAAGCGATATGGGAAAGAAAATAATGAGAGCGACGCATATAGAGTAATCAAAGTATAGAAAGTAATAAATAACAAGAGAAATCAGAGCACAAGAAATTATAGTGCGCTAATACGCCTACTAATAAGGAAGAATAACGAGACTATGTACTAGCCTTTTACCCTAATGTGGGTCCTCCACACCCTTCTATCTAAGGTCATGTCGTCGGTAAGCTGTAATTGTGTCATGTCCTGTGTAATCATCTGTAACACCCCCAAAACAAATTCCCTAAGATTCGAACCTTTCTTGTATTCGTGTAGGATCGGACTCTATTATTGTGAAGTATATACCTGAGTTAAGATGAGTACCTGAGAAATTGAAAAGTGTTAGAGGTGATGTAGGGTCACAAAGGACCCCTAGGACCAAGCTAAGTCCAAAAGATTCGTTGTGGCTAGGTTGTAGGATGAGTTCGTATAAGGGGTCGACTTCTAACGACTCTATCTTTTGAAAGACGACAATCTGGGTAGCCCACGATCTATTAAATTAAAGGTTGTCGAGTCTTCTTTCCAACGCCACCAAGAATGTAAGTTTTAGAGTTTGGAGTCAAAAGATATGACGATCCTAAGACGAACTAGCACGGCAGGAATTTCAGGCCTAGGTTGCTGTCACGCCCCAGGAGGGTACCCTAGACGTAACCGGCACCCGTAGGCCATATCTGACCTCCGAGCGAACCACTTGGTCCAGTCACTCCTTCATTCAAGCACATTCTCTTAGCAGGAACTCAATTTAAAGAAATACTTTTCATAATATAAGGGCCGAAGGCCAAACATTTACAATCAAAAGAAGACAATAAAAATAGGACTCCTCAAGATGACCGCTCGACCTCCCACACTCTAGTCTATGAAGCCTCTACTCATGTCAAAAAAGTGCCAATGACAAGCCCATGGATACCAACAATCTAAATAAAAGGAAGAGCAACAAAACTGTACAAGAAGGCCTAATATCCTCCGGGAACTAGGAGGACTCACCGACTGGCTGGAAGTGTATGTGGATCTTCAACGGAGCGCCGGTTGATGATCTCTAGTACCTGTCTCTGCATCATGAAACGATGCAGGCCAAATGGCGTCAGTACATGGAATGTACGAGTATGTAAAATGGCCGAATACAACGAACATCAAGGAAGAATAAATCAACTCGGGAGCTCAACTTAAAAGGGATGACAACTCAATCAAATGTCCTAAATCTAAACAAGGATATGATTTAGACTGGACCAATCATATACAATTCAACTCAATCTGACTCAGAGTACTATCAACACCTATTTGGGAGTTTCTCTTAACCAACAACCAACACTTATGAGCCAGTGAAGGTACAACGAAATGACGTCGTTGCCACGCCCGTTCATACCTTGCTAGGGCATGAACGACGAGCACTCATGGATCCAATCCAACCAGGTCCTATAATGTCAAGACAAAAGCTCTCGGGGAAGCATCCGACTTTAACGGTTCAATCCCCCCTACATTTGGCAACACAAGTATTGGGTTCGAGTATGGACTATACTCTTGCCCAATTCGGTGCTCGATACTCCTCCCAAGACTCAATGCTCATAAAACTCCATCCAATCAACTCAATCAACTCATATCAACAAGTCTCATTACAACCTTGTCAACTCATCAACTCTATCACAATCAAATCTCTTCCAAGCATACTAATTGCTCAATTTCAATCATATCTTCAAAGAAAATTTAAATGCACATGTATAACATCATCTAGATATAATCAATCATTACCTCCATCCATTTGAGAAAATCCTCATGACTCACCACATCTTCAAGACTTCAAATCGACATTTTTATAATAGGCAACATTTTAAAGAAAATAATATACTTTATCAAATCTACATAATTAAGAAGATCAATAAAACATATTTAGCAACTCATTCCTTCATCATCTCATACTCACATAAGGGCTCATTTTAGGAACCTCTTAGCTTAACAACATTGGCACATAAGTAATTAAATAAAATAGAGACAAAGCTCATTCAAACATGTACCATACCAAGAAACTCCATTTTCATGAATATCTAACCTCAAAACAAGAATAGGGCACATGGATGGACTCAACCCATGTTTTGGATAGCCTTACATACCTTAGTGAAGACTTTGAAGAAACCTTGATGTTGGGTCTTCAATGGGAGCTTGAGGTCTTGAAGCTCTTGGACTCCTTTTTGGTTGGAAATGGAGAAGAAGAGAAGAGAGAAGGGAGAGGAGCTAGGGCTTTTTCTAGAGAGAGAATGGGGCTGAAGAAAAATGGTCCCAAAATATACAAGGTTTGTGTATATATAATTTGGGAAATTTCCCAAATTGCCCTTCCTCCAAATTCTGAAAATTAGGCAAAAATGCTCTTGGCGCGATAGTGGCGCGTCGCGCCCTTACAGCACCAAGGCCAATTACGCCTAAAACCTGCACAACTTTTAGTGGCGCATCGCGCCAGGGACCAAACTACTGAGGCATGTTTCTGGTGCGATAGTGGCGCATCGCGCCCTTACAGCGCCAAGCCTATTGCTCCAAATTCTGGGAATTTGGCCTGAAAAACCCTGCACACTTTTAGTGGCGCATCGCGCCAGGGACCAAACTACTGAGGCATATTCCTGGCGCGATAGTGGCGCGTCGCACCCTTACGGCGCCAGGCCCATTTCCCCAGCAGTGGTAACCCAGGCCAAAATGAAATCCCTGTCGTGCTAGTTCGTCTTCGGATCGTCATATCTTTTGGCCCCGAACTCCAAAATCTACGTTCTTGGTGGCGTTGGAAAGAAGACTCGACGACCTTTAATTTGATAGGTCGTGGGCCACCCGGATTGAAGTCTTTCAAATGATAGGATCATTGAAAGTCGACCCTTACGTGAACTCGTCCTAAACTTAGCCACGACGGATCTTTTGGACTTAGCTCGGTCCTAGGGGTCCTTAATGACCCCACATCACCTCCAACGCTCTTAAACTTCTCAGGGACTCATCTTAACTCAAGCACGTACTTTAAAATAAATACGATGGGCCCCACACGTGTACAAAGAAGGTCCGAATCTTAGGAAAAATTTTGAGGGGTGTTACATTATCTCCCCCTTGGGATCATTCGTCCTCGAATGACGAGCAACCAAGAATAGACTCGGGGTACAAATCACAATCAAAATTCAGTCATTCAATCAATCAAATTCTCAATCAAATATCAATCAAAACTCAAAAAGGTACGAATGAATTCGAGTCAAGGAAGTAGTCATTACCTTCAATGCTCTCCTCGGTAGGCACGAATAGATGTGGGTATTTAGACTTCATTGCTTCCTCCGCTTCCCACGTGGCTTCCTCAATAAATTGATTCCTCTACAAGACTTTGACTGAGGTGACCTCCTTGTTCCTCAATTTGCGGATTTAGCGATCAAGGATTTGGATTGGGACCTCCTCATAGGATAAGCTATCCTTAATTCCAATGCTTTCAATAGGGACTACCAACGAGGGATCGCCCAAGCACTTTTTCAACATTGAAACGTGGAACACCGGATGAATAGAATCTAGTCCTGAGGGTAGGTCCAGCTCATAAGCGACACTCCCGCCTCAAAATTTGGTACGGGCCAATGTATCGAGGACTAAGTTTCCCCTTCTTTCCAAACCTCATGACCCCCTTCATGGGTGACACTTTCAAATACACCCAATCATCCACCTCAAACTCTAAGTCTCTCCTCCTCACATCGGTGTACGATTTTTGGTGACTTTGGGCTGTCCTTAGCCTCTCTCGGATAACTCATACCTTCTCCATGGCTTGATGGATGAGGTCAGGCCCAATCAACTCGGCTTCACCAACTTCAAACCACCCAATGGGCGATCTACACCTCCTCCCATACAAGGCTTCATAAGGAGCCATTTGAATGCTTGCATGGTAGCTATTGTTATACGCAAACTCTATGAGAGGCAAGTGATCATCCCAATTTCCCTTGAAGTCAAGCACACACGCCCTCAACATATTCTCTAATGTTTGAATTGTGCGCTCTGCTTGGCCGTCTGTTTGGGGGTGGAAGGCTATACTCAAGTTCACCCTCGAACCTAATCCCTTCTGAAAGGATTTCCAAAATTGGGAAGTGAATTGAGCTCCTCTGTCTGAGATGATAGACAAAGGGACCCCATGCAATCTGACGATCTCCTGTATATACAACTTCGCATAATCTTCTGCGGTGTCAGTAGTCTTAATCGCCAAGAAGTGAGCTGATTTCGTCATTCTATCCACAATCACCCAAATGGAATCATGTTGCTTTCGGGACTTCGGCAAGCTTGTAATAAAGTCCATGTTGATCATTTCCCACTTCCATTCTGGAATTTCTATGTTTTGGGCTAGACCACATGGTCTCTGATGCTCAACCTTCACTTGTTGACAATTCGGGCATTTGGAAACGAATTCCGCAATATCCTTCTTCATCCCGCTCCACCAGTAGATCTCCCTCAAGTCATGGTACATTTTCGTGGAACCCGGATGAATAGAGTATCTAGAACTATGCGCTTCGTCCATAATCCTCTCTCGAACATCATCAACATCCGGCACGCACAATCTATTTTGGTACCGTAACACACCATCTCCCCCTTGGGTAAAAACCATTACCTCTTGTTTGTGAACTCCTCCCTTCAATTGGAGAAGGACGGGATCTTGGTCTTGCTTCTCCTTCACCTCTGCCACAAGTGAGGACGTATACCCATCCTGAATGGTAACTCCGCCTTCATTATTCTCTTCCAGATGAACTCCCAATCGGGCTAATCTGTGTACCTCCTTCGCCAATTCCCTCCTTTCTTCCTCCACGTGGCTAGTGCTACCCATGGACAACCTGCTAAGAGCATCAGCAACAACATTAGCTTTACCTGGATGGTAGAGGATGCTCATATCATAGTCCTTAAGTAGCTCAAGCCATCTCCTTTGCCTAAGGTTGAGTTCCTTCTGGCTAAAGACGTATTGCAAGCTCTTGTGATTGGTGAATACATCGATATGCACTCCATATAGGTAGTGGCGCCAGATGTTAAGTGCAAACACCACAGCTGCCAGCTCAAGGTCATGAGTTGGGTAATTCCTCTCATGAAGCTTAAGCTATCTTGAAGCATAGGCTATCACCTTCCCCCTTTGCATCAACACACAACCCAAACCAATTCTAGAGGCATCACAATAAATCACAAAACCTTCTGTTCCATCGGGCAAGGTTAGAACAGGAGCAGTGGTTAGCTTGGTCTTCAATTTCTGGAAACTCTCCTCACAAGCATCAGACCATTAGAACTTAGCCTTCTTTTGGGTCAGCTTAGTCAATGGTGATGATATGGATGAGAATCCCTCTACAAACCTTCGATAGTACCCGGCCAAGCCCAGAAAGCTCCTTATCTCTGTTGGGGATGTGGGTCTAGGCCAATTCTTCACAGCTTCTATTTTCTGAGCATCCACCTGAATACCATCTCCAGATACAATGTGGCCTAAGAAGGCTACTGATGCAAGCCAAAATTCACATTTAGAGAACTTTGCATACAATACCTAGTCCTTCAAAGTTTGTAAAACGACTCTAAGATGATAGGCGTGCTCCTCTTCGTTCTTGGAGTAAACCAGTATATTATCTATGAATACAATCACAAACATATCAAGATACGGTTTGAATACTCGGTTTATGAGATCCATAAAAGCGGCGGGAGCATTAGTCAACCCAAAAGACATGACCAAAAATTCAAAGTGGCCATAATGAGTCCGGAAAGCAGTCTTCGGAACATTGCATTCTCTCACCTTCAACTGGTGGTAGCCGGATCTCAAGTCTATCTTTGAGAAACAAGTGGCACCTTGAAGTTGGTCGAATAAGTCATCTATTCTGGGGAGAGGGTATTTGTTCTTCACAGTGACTTTATTCAACTGCCTGTAGTCGATACACATTCTAAGGGACCCATCCTTCTTCCGTACAAATAGGACCGGAGCACCCCATGGTGAGACACTCGGCCTAATGAATCCCTTATCTAACAAGTCCTTCAGCTGCTCCTTCAACTCCTTCAACTCGGCCGGAGCCATTCTATATGGGGGAATTGAGATAGGCTGGGTATCAGGAAGAACATCAATCCCGAAGTCGATCTCCCTATCAGGAGGGACTCCAGGCAGATCTTCAGGAAAGACATCCGGAAACTTGTTGACAATCGGAACCGACTCAAGGGATGGAGACTCAATGCTGTCATCTTTCACTCGGACAAGGTGATAGATACACCCTTTTGAGATTAGCTTCCTGGCCCTAAGGTATGAAATAAACTTACCCTTAGGCGCAATAGGACTACCCCTCCATTCTATGATAGCCTCATTCGAGAATCTGAATGTGACAATTTGAGTTCTACAATCAATAGAGGCATAGCAGACATAAAGCCAGTCCATACCAAGGATCACGTCGAAATCAACCATGTCTAACTCAACCAAGTCAGCCAAGGTGTCCCTGTGATGAATTGACATAGTGCAATCTCTATAGGCTCTCTCAGCTAAGACAGAATCACCGACAGGAGTGGCCACACAAAAGGGCTCAAGAAGACGTTCAGGGATTTTATTGAACTTACTAGCCACATAGGGAGTTACAAAAGATAAGGTGGCACCTGGATCCATCAATACATAACAATCAAAGGAAGAGACTCGAATCATACCCGTCACGACGTTTGGAGAGTTCTCCTGATCTTGGCAACTACCCATGGCATATAGGCGGTTTGTACCTCCACTCGTACCTGGAGTAGCGCCCCTCTGATTTCCTCTAGCTGGTGGTGCGATGGTAGAGGACTGGGCCCTGTTCCCCCATGTTGGACACTCCCTCAGAAAATGGCCCATTTGGCCGCATTTATAGCAACCAACCCTTCCTGCTCTGCATTCTCCCAAGTGGAGCCTACCACACTTGCCGCATGGTGGCTTTCCCTTTGAACCCTGACTTACACTGGCCGGGGATTGAGAAACCTGGGGTCTGAAATTCTGGTGACTTTTTCCCTGCCGATCATACCTGTCCTACGGCATCGGTGCGCTGGCGGTAGATGAGGCATAAGTGGAAGGCCTCTTCTGGAAGAAGGACCTGTTGCCCTTGCTTTGCCTCTACTCATTCTCATGCCCAGATGACCTTGTCTTTTTGCTCAGGTGCTCTTCTCTGTCTTTCCTCTTCTCCTCCTCTACCTGTTGAGCATACACCATTAATCTGGAAAGATCCATATCTGAGATCAACAATGCTGCCTTGCACTCTTTCTTCACATGCCTCCCTATTCCGGAGATGAACTTCCTCATCTTTGACCTCACATTAGGAATCATTTCTGGAGCATACCTGGACAGCTGGATGAACCTTAGGCCATACTCCTTAACCGACATACCTTCCTGCTTCAGATTAACAAATTCCTCCACCTTCGCTTCCCTCAATTCTCGGGGAAAGAAGTGGTCAAGAAAAACTCCCTTGAATTCATCCCATCTAGTAGGTTCAGCATCTTCACCCCTACCTTGTTCCCATTGGTTATACCAAATGTTTGCCACATCTTTGAGTTGATAAGACACCAACTCGACCCCCTCAATTTCCGTAGCATACATAGCTTTCAGAATCTTCCACATTTCATCAATAAAGTTTTGGGGATCTTCATCGACCTTAGAACCCGTGAATGCCGGTGGATTCATCCTCAGAAAGTCTCTAATTCTAGTGGCAGCAGATGGCTCCTGGGAACTAGAGCTGAGAGTCAGCGAACTCTGATTACCGCTTCGGGCAGCCATTAGTTGCGTGAGCATTGCAATTGCCCCCCGAAATTCAGCCTCTAATGTGGGTACAGGTGGGGTAGATGGCACTTGAGGTGCCTCCGCATATCTCGCGGGTCGGCCTCTAGCCCTTGCTGGGCGTGCCTCTGACTGTGGCATCCCCGCATTATCAATATTCCTCTGGCTAGCGGTACATTTAGGAGGCATTATCTGTAACATATGAACACACGAATTAGAAAGGAAGTTTCATGGAGTTCAACTCCATCGCACGAATTCAGAGTATGAAGGAAGTGAAACAATTCCTAATGTCCTATAGCCTCCTGCTCATAAGTGTGGTGCACAACACACCCATAAGCAAGACTCTACTAGACACGGCTTCATAGACTCCCTAGGACACTTGAACTCTGTGCTCTGATACCATGTTTGTCACGCCCCGGGAGGGTATCCTAGACATAACCGGCACCCGAAGGCCATTTTTGACCTCCGAGCGAACCACCTGGTCCAGTCACTCCTTCATTCAAGCACATTCTCTTAGCAGGAACTCAATTTAAAGAAATACTTTTCATAATATAAGGGCCGAAGGACAAACATTTACAATCAAAAGAAGATAATAAAAATAGGACTCCTCAAGATGACCGCTCGACCTCCCACAGTCCAGTCTATGAAGCCTCTACTCATGTCAAAAAGGTGCCAATGACAAGCCCATGGATACCAACAATCTAAATAAAAGGAAGAGCAACAAAACTGTACAAGAAGGCCCAATATCCTCCGGGAACTAGGAGGACTCACCGACTGGCTGGAAGTGTATGTGGATCTTCAACGGAGCGCCGGTTGATGATCTATAGTACCTGTCTATACATCATGAAACGATGCAGGCCAAATGGCGTCAGTACATGGAATGTACGAGTATATAAAATGGCCGAATACAACGAACATCAAGGAAGAATAAATCAACTCGGGAGCTCAACTTAAAAGGGATGACAACTCAATCAAATGTCCTAAGTCTAAACAAGTATATGATTTAGACTGGACCAATCATATACAATTCAACTCAATCTGACTCAGAGTACTATCAACACATATTTGGGAGTTTCTCTAAACCGATAACCAACACTTATGAGCCAGTGAAGGTACAACGAAACGACATCATTGCCACGCCCGTTCATACCTTGCTAGGGCATGAACGACGAGCACTCATGGATCCAATCCAACCAGGTCCTATAATGTCAGGACAAAAGCTCTCGGGGAAGCATCCGACTTTAACGGTTCAATCCCCCCTACGTTTGGCAACACAGGTATTGGGTTCGAGTATGGACTATACTCTTGCCCAATTTGGTGCTCGATACTCCTCCCAAGACTCAATGCTCATAAAACTCCATCCAATTAACTCAATCAACTCATATCAACAAGTCTCATTACAACCTTGTCAACTCATCAACTCTATTACAATCAAATCTCTTCCAAGCATACTAATTGCTCAATCTCAATCATATCTTCAAAGAAAATTTAGATGCACATGTATAACATCATCTAGATATAATCAATCATTACCTCCATCCATTTGAGAAAATCCTCATGACTCACCACATCTTCAAGACTTCAAATCGACATTTTTATAATAGGCAACATTTTAAAGAAAATCATATACTTTATCAAATCTACATAATTAAGAAGATCAATAAAACATATTTAGCAACTCATTCCTTCATCATCTCATACTCACATAAGGGCTCATTTTAGGAACCTCTTAGCTTAACAACATTGGCACATAAGTAATTAAATAAAATGGAGACAAAGCTCATTCAAACATGTACCATACCAAGAAACTCCATTTTCATGAATATCTAACCTCAAAACAAGAATAGGGCACATGGATGGACTCAACCCATGTTTTGGATAGCCTTACATACCTTAGTGAAGACTTTGAAGAAACCTTGATGTTGGGTCTTCAATGGGAGCTTGAGGTCTTGAAGCTCTTGGACTCCTTTTTGGTTGGAAATGGAGAAGAAGAGAAGAGAGAAGGGAGAGGAGCTAGGGCTTTTTCTAGAGAGAGAATGGGGCTGAAGAAAAATGGTCCCAAAATATACAAGGTTTGTGTATATATAATTTGGGAAATTTCCCAAATTGCCCTTCCTCCAAATTCTGAAAATTAGGAAAAAATGCTCTTGGCGCGATAGTGGCGCGTCGCGCCTTTACAGCACCAAGGCCAATTACGCCTAAAACCTGCACAACTTTTAGTGGCGCATTGCGCCAGGGACCAAACTACTGAGGCATGTTTCTGGTGCGATAGTGGCGCATCGCGCCCTTATAGCGCCAAGCCTATTGCTCCAAATTCTGGGAATTTAGCCTGAAAAACCCTGCACACTTTTAGTGGCGCATCGCGCCAGGGACCAAACTACTGAGGCATATTCCTGGCGCGATAGTGGCGCATCGCGCCCTTACGGCGCCAGGGCCATTTCCCCAGCAGTGGTAACCCAGGCCAAAATGAAATCCATGTCGTACTAGTTCGTCTTCGGATCGTCATATCTTTTGGCCCCAAACTCTAAAATCTACGTTCTTGGTGGCGTTGGAAAGAAGACTCGACGACCTTTAATTTGATAGGTCGTGGGCCACCCGGATTGAAGTCTTTCAAACGATAGGGTCATTGAAAGTTGACCCTTACGTGAACTCGTCCTAAACTTAGCCACGACGGATCTTTTGGACTTAGCTCGGTCCTAGAGGTCATCAATGACCCCACATCACCTCCAACGCTCTTAAACTCCTCAGGGACTCATCTTAACTCAAGCACATACTTCAAAATAAATACGATGGGCCCCACACGTGTACAAAGAAGGTCCAAATCTTAGGAAAAATTTTGAGGGGTGTTACAGTTGCAACTGCTGGAAATATGGGCTTGGCATCGCAGTGGCCCGACGCGCCACTATAACGCCAGGAACAAGCCTCAGTAGTTTGGTCCCTGGCGCGGCGCGCCACTATGAGATGTGCAGGGTTTTCAAGCCTATTTTCCAGAACCCAGAAAACTTAGGCTTGGCGTTGTAAGGGCGCGACGCGCCACTATCGCGCCAGGAATAAGCCTTAGTAGTTTGGTCCTTGGCGCGACGCGCCACTAGTAGATGTGCAAGTTTTTAGCCTATTCAACTTGGCGCCGCAGTGGCGCGATGCGCCACCATCGCGCTAAGGGTGTTTTTGGCCTATTTTCGAGATTTTTAGAGAAAAGGGCAATTTGGATATTTCCCCAAATTATATATACACAGCCTTGGGACATTTTTGGGACCATTTTCAATCCCTCTCTCTCTCTAAAAGCCCTAGAAATCCCTATCTTCTTCTTTTTCTTCTTCTTCTTCTTCTTCTTCTTCTTCTTCTTCTTCTTCTTCTTCTTCTTCTTCTTCTTTTTCTTCTCCAAATCCATCTCCAACAAGAAGTGCCTCCAAGAGCTTCAAGATTCAAGCTTTCCATTGAAGACCCAACATCAAGGTTTTACTCAAGTCTTCACTAAGATATGTAAGGCTACTCAAAACATGGGTTGAGTCCACCCATGTGCTCTACACTTTCTTTGAGGTTAAATGTTCATAAGAATGGAGCTTCTTGATAGGCCTATGTCCAAATAAGTCTTGTCATCCATTAATGTGATTCTTGTTATGTTGATGTTGTTGAGACAAGAAATTTCTAGAAAGAACTTTCATATGAGTAGGAGTTGATGAAGATGAGTTGTTAAACATGCTTTATTGATTTTCTTAACTATGTGGATTTTGACAAAAATGCTAATTCTCTTAAATATGTTATTCATTTTAAATTGTTGGTCTAAAACCTTTGAGTTGTGATGAGTTCCAAAGATGTGTTAAATGAATAGAGAAATGGTTGGATATGTTTGTATGATGCCATAAATGTATATTTAAATTTACTCTTGAATGATATGATTGGAATCGGTCGGATAGTATGATTGGGAGATGTTTGATGGTGATAGAGTTGATGAGTTGACAAGGTTCTAAAAGAGACTTGTCGATATAATTTGATTGAGTTGATTGGATGGAGTTTTATGAGCATTGAGTCTCAGGAGGAGTATCAAGCACCGAATTGGGCAAGAGTATAGTCCATATTCGAACCCAATATCTACGTCACCAAACGTATGAGGGGATTGAACCGTTAAAGTCAGATGCTTCCCCAAAATTATTGTCCTGACATTATAGGACTTGGTTGGATTGGATCCATGATTGGTTGATTTATTCATACCCTGGAAAAGTATGAACAGACGCAGCAACAACGTCGGTTTATTATACTATCATTGGCTCATAAGTGATGGTTGTCAGATAAGAGGAACTCCCATATAGGTCTTGATAGTACTCTGAGTCAAATTGAGTTGAATTGTATATGAATGGTCCCGTCTAAATCATATTCTTGTTTAGACTTAGGACACTTGATTGAGTTGTTATTTCTCTTGAGTTGAGATTCCGAGATAATTTAATACTTCCTTGATGTTCGTTTCATTCAGCCATTTTACATACTCGTAAATTCCACGTACTTACACCATTTGGCCTGCATTGTTTCATTATGCAGAAATAGCTACTAGAGATCATCAACTGGCGCACCGTTGAAGATCCACACACTCCCAGCTAGTTGGTAAGTCCTCTTAGTTTCCAGAGGATGTTGAGTTTCCTGTATAGTTTTGTGTTGTTTCCTTTATTTTGATTGTTGGTAGCCATGGGCTTGTCATTGGAACCTCCTAGATTGTTGATAGAGGCTTCATAGATCGGAGCGTAGAAATGTTGGATTGTTCTTTTGAGTAGTTCTTCTATAACTGTTTTGTTGATTTGATAGTTATTTGGCCTTTAGCCCTAAATTATGAATAGCACTTCATTGATTGAGTCTTCCACTGAGAGAATGTATTTGAATGAATGTGTGACTGGACCAGGTGGTTTGTTTGGAGGCTAAAAATGGCTTTCGAGTGGCGGCCACGCCTAGGGTACCCTCCCAGGGTGTGACAAATATGGTATCAGAGCACAGAGTTCAAGAGTCCTAGGGAGTCTATGAAGCTATGTCTAGTAGAGTCTTGCTTATGGGTGTGTTGTGCACCACACTTATAATCAGGAGGCTATAAGACATTAAGAATTGTTTCACTTCTTTCATACTCTGAATTCTTGCGATAGAGTTACACTCTATAAAACTTCCTTTCTAATTCGTGCGTTTATACGTTGCAGACAAAGCCTCCTAAACGTACGACCGGCCAGAGAAATGTTGATAACGCAGAGATGCCACAATCGGAGGTACGCCCATCGAGGGCTAGAGGCTGACCGGCGAGGTATGCGGAGGCACCTCAAATTCCTACTACTCCACCTGCACCAACTTCAGAAGCAGACTTTAGAGGAGCGATTGCCATGCTCACTCAATTAGTGGCTGCCCGAAATGGTAACCAGAGTTTGCCAACTCTTAGCTCTAGTTCCTAAGAGCCGTCTACTGCCACCAGAATTAGAGACTTTCTAAGAATGAATCCACCGACATTCACGGGTTCTATGGTTGATGAAGACCCCTAAAGGTTTATTGATGAGATGTGGAAGATCCTGAAAGCTATGCATGCTATAGATATTGAGGGGGTTGAGTTGGTGTCGTACCAGCTCAAGAATGTGGCAAACATCTGGTATAACTAATAGGAACAAGGTGGAGGTGAGGATGTTGAACCTTCTATGTGAGATAAATTTGAGGGAGCCTTTCTTGACCACTTCTTTCCTCGAGAATTAAGGGAAGCGAAAGTGGAGGAGTTTATGAATCTGAAACAAGAAGGTATGACTGTTAAGGAGTACAGCCTAAAGTTCATCCAGTTGTCCAGGTATGCTCCAGAAATGATCCCAGATATGAGGTCGAAGATGAGGAAGTTCGTCTCCGGATTGGGGAGACATGTGAAGAAGGAGTGCAAGGCAGCATTGTTGATCTCTGACATGGATATTTCCAGATTGATGGTGTATGATCAACAGGTGGAGGAAGATAAGAGGAAAGACAGAGAGGAGCATCTGAGCAAGAAGGCAAAATCAGCAGGGCATGAGAATGAACAGAGGAAAAACAAGGGCAACAGGTCTTTCTTCCAGAAGAGGCCTTCCAACTATGCCTCATCTACCGCCAGTGCACCTATGCCGCAGAACAGGTATGATCGGCAGGGACAGAGTCGCCAGAATTTCAGACCCCAGGGCTCTCAATCCCAGGCTAGCGTGGTTCAAGGTTCGCAAGGAAAGCCACTATGCGTCAAGTGCGGTAAGCTTCATTTGGGAGAGTGCAGAGCGGGAAGGGTTGGTTGTTATAAATTTGGCCAAATAGACCATTTTCAGAAGGAATGTCCAGCATGGGGGAACAGAGCCCACTATTCTACCACCACACCACCAGCTAGAGGTAATCAGAGGGGCACTACTTCAAGTACGAGCGGAGGTACAAACCGTCTATATGCTATGGGTAGTCGTCATGATCAGGAGAACTCTCCAAATATCATGATGGGTATGATTCGAGTCTCTTCTCTTAACTGTTATGTTTTGATGGATCCGGGTGCCACGCTATCTTTTGTGACTCCTTACGTGGCTAGTAAATTCAATAAAATTCCCGAATGTCTTCGTGAGCCTTTTTGCATAGCTACTCCTGTCGGTGATTTTGTCTTAGCTGAGAGAGTCTATAAAGATTACACTATGTCAATTCATCACAGGGAAAGCTTGGCTGACTTAGTTGAGTTAGACATGGTTGATTTCGATGTGATCCTTGGTATGAACTGGCTTTATGTCTGTTATGCCTCTATTGATTGTAGAGCTCAGATTGTTAAGTTCAAATTCCCGAATGAGGTGGTCATAGAGTGGAAAGGTAGTCCTATCATGCCTAAGGGTAAGTTTATTTCATACCTTAGGGCCAGAAAGCTAATCTCAAAGGGGTGTATTTATCACATTGTCCGAGTGAAAAATGACGATGTTGAGTCTCCATCCCTCGAATCGGTTCTGATTGTCAATGAGTTTCCTGACGTCTTTCCTAAAAATCTGCTTGGAGTCCCTCTTGATAGGGAGATCGACTTTGGGATTGATGTTCTTCTTGATACCCAGCATATCTCAATCCCTCCATATAGAATGGCTCCGGCTGAGTTAAAAGAACAGTTGAAGGATTTGTTAGATAAGGGATTCATTAGGCCGAGTGTCTCACCATGGGGTGCTCCCGTCCTATTTGTGCGAAAGAAAGATAGGTCCCTTAGAATGTGCATTGACTACAAGCAGCTGAACAAGGTCACCATAAAGAACAAATACCCTCTCCCCAGGATAGATGATTTATTTGACAAACTTTAGGGTGCCACTTGTTTCTCAAAGATAGACCTAAGATTGGGCTACCATCAGTTGAAGGTGAGAGAGTGTGATATCCCAAAGACAGCTTTTCGGACCCGTTATGGCCACTTTGAATTTTTGGTCATGTTCTTTGGATTGACTAATGCCCCCACAGCTTTTATGGATCTCATGAACTGAGTATTTAAACCATATCTTGATATATTTGTGATTGTATTAATAAATGATATTTTGGTTTACTCCAAGAATGAGGAGGAGCACGCCCGTCATCTTAGAGTCATCTTGCAAACTTTGAACGACTAGGTATTGTATGCAAAGTTCTCGAAATGTGAATTTTGGCTTGCATCAGTGGCCTTTCTAGGCCACATTGTATCTGGAGATGGTATTCAGGTTGATGCTCAGAAGATTGAGGCAGTGAAAAATTAGCCCAGACCCATATTCCCCGACAGAGATAAGAAGCTTCTTGGGTTTGGCCGGCTATTATTGAAGGTTTTTAGAAGGATTCTCATCCATATCATCACCATTGACCAAGCTGACCCAAAAGAAGGCTAAGTTTCAATGGTCCGATGCTTGTGAGGAGAGTTTCCAGAAATTGAAGACCAAGCTAACCACTGCCCCTGTTCTAACTTTGCCCGATGGAACAGAGGGTTTTGTGATCTATTATGATGCATCTAGGATCGGTTTGAGCTGTGTGTTAATGCAGAAGGGGAAGGTGATAGCGTATGCTTCAAGACAACTTAAGGTTCATGAGAGGAATTACCCAACTCATGACCTTGAGCTGGCATCTATGGTATTTGCTCTAAAAATTTGGTGCCACTACTTATATGGAGTGCATGTTGATGTGTTCACCGATCACAAGAGTTTGCAATACGTCTTCATCTAGAAGGAACTCAATCTTAGGCAAAGGAGATAGCTTGAGCTACTCAAAGACTATGATATGAGCATCCTCTACCATCTAGGTAAAGCTAATGTTATTGCTGATGCTCTTAGAGGTTGTCTATGGGTAGCACTGCCCATATGGAGGAGGGAAGGAAAGAATTAGCTAGAGAGGTGCACAGATTAGCCCGATTGGGAGTTCATCTCGAAGAGAATAATAAAGGTGGAGTTAATGTTCAGGATGGGGGTGCATCCTCACTTGTGGCAGAGGTAAAGGAGAAATAAGATCAGGATCCCGTCCTTCTCCAATTGAAGGAAGTTGTTCACAAACAAGAGGTGATGGTTTTTACCAAAGGGGGAGATAGTGTGTTAAGTTACCAAAATAGGTTGTGTGTACCTGATGTCGATGATTTTCGAGAGAGAATTATGGCCGAAGTGCGTAGTTCTAGATACTTTATTCATCTGGGCTCTACAAAAATGTATCATGACTTAAGGGAAATCTATTAGTAGAGTGGGATGAAGCGAGATATTGTGGAATTCGTTTCCAAGTGCCCGAATTGCCAACAGGTGAAAGTTGAGCATCAAAGACCATGTGGCTTGGCTCAAAATATAGAAATCCCAGAATGGAAGTGGGAGATGACTAATATGGACTTTATCACAGGTCTGCCGAAGTCCCGAAAGCAACATGATTTGATTTGGGTAATTGTGGATAGAATGATGAAATTATCTCACTTCTTGGCAGTTAAGACTACTGACACCGCAGAGAATTATGAAAAATTATATATACAGGAGATTGTTAGGTTGCATGGGGTCCCCTTATCTATCATCTCAGACAGAGGAGCTCAATTCACTTCTCAATTTTGGAAATCTTTTCAGAAGGGACTGGGTTCGAAGGTGAACTTGAGTACGGCCTTTCATCCCCAGACGGATGGCCAAACGGAGCGCACCATTCAGACATTGGAGGATATGTTGAGAGCCCGTGTGCTTGACTTCAAAGGAAATTGGGATGATCACTTACCTCTCATAGAGTTTGCATATAATAATAGCTATCATGCAAACATTCATATGGATCCTTATGAAGCTTTGTATGGAAGGAGGTATAGATCGCCAATTGGATGGTTTGAAGTTGGTGAAGTTGAGTTGATTGGGCTCTATTTTGTTCACCAAGCCATGGAGAAGGTTAGAGTTATTCAAGATAGGCTAAAGACAGCCCAAAACCGCTAAAAATCTTACACCAACGTGAAGAGGAGAGACTTAGAGTTTGAGGTGGGTGATTGGGTATACTTGAAAGTGTCACCCATGAAGGGCGTCATGAGGTTTGTAAGTAAGGGGAAGCTCAGTCCTTGATATATTGGTCCTTACCAGATTGCGAGGCGGATTGAGAGTGTCGCCTATGAGTTAGAGTTAACCTCAGAGCTAGCTTCTATTCATCCGGTATTTTACATTTCAATGTTGAAGAAGTGCTTAGGTGATCCCTCGTTGGTAGTCCCCATTGATAGTATTGGACTTAAGGATAGCTTATCCTATGAAGAGGTTCCGATCAAAATTCTTGATCGCCAAATTCGCAAATTGAGGAACAAAGAGATCGCCTCAGTCAAAGTCTTGTGGAGAAATCGGTTTGTTGAGGAAGCCACGTGGGAAGCAGAGGAAGATATGAAATCTAAATATCCCCATCTATTCGTGCCTACCAATGAGAATGTTGAAGGTAATGCTCATTCCCTTGACTTGAATTCGTTAGTGCATTTAGAGTTTGGATAGAAATTTTTATTTGAGAAATTGATTGGTTGATTGACTGAATTCTGATTGTGATTTGTACCCCGAATCCCATTCTTGGTTTACTCGTCATTCGAGGATGAATGATCCCAAGGGGGAGATATTATAACAGCCCCCAAAATGTTTCCCTAAAATTCGGACCTTTCTTGTAATTTTGTAGGGTCGGACTCTATTATTGTGAAGTATATGCCTGAGTTAAGGTGAGTCCCTGAGAAATTGAAAAGTGTTAGAGGTGATGTGGGGTCACAAAGGACCCCTAGGACCAAGCTAAGTCCAAAAGATTTATTGTGGCTAGGTTTTAGGATGAGTTCGTATAAGGGGTCGACTTCTAACGACCCTATCTTTTGAAAGACGACAATCTGGGTGGCCCACGACCTATTAAATTAAAGGTCACCGAGTCTTCTTTTCAACGCCACCCAAAATGTAATTTTTTGAGTTCGGAGTTAAAAGATATGATGCTCCTAAGATGAACTAGCACGGCAGGAATTTTAGGCCTGGGTTGCAACTGCTGGAAATCTGGGCTTGGCGCCGCAGTGGCGCGACGCGCCACTATAACACCAGGAAAAAGCCTCAGTAGTTTGTTCCCTGACGTTGCGTGCCACTACGAGATGTGCAGGGTTTTCAAGCCTATTTTCCAGAACCCAGAAACTTAGGCTTGGCGCTGTAAGGGTGCAACGCGCCACTATCGCGCTAGGAAAAAGCCTCAGTAGTTTGGTCCTTGGCGCGATGCGCCACTAGCAGATGTGCAGGTTTTTAGCCTATTCGACTTGGCACCGCAGTGGCGCAACGCGCCACTATCTCGCCAAGGGTGTTTTTGGCCTATTTTCCAGATTTTTGGAGAAACGGGCAATTAGGGTATTTCCCTAAATTATATATACACAACCTTGGTACGTTTTTGGGACCATTTTCAATCCCCCCCCACTCTCTCTAAAAGCCCTAGAAATTCCTCTCTTCTTCTTCTTCTTCTTCTTCTTCTTCTTCTTCTTCTCCAAATCCTTCTCCAACAAGAAGTGCCTCCAAGAGCTTCAAGATTCAAGCTTTCCATTAAAGACCCAACATCAAGGTTTTCCTCAAGTCTTCACTAAGGTATGTAAGGCTAATCAAAATATGGGTTGAGTCCACCCATGTGCTCTACACTTTCTTTGAGGTTAAATGTTCATAAGAATGGAGCTTCTTGATAGGCCTATGTCCAAATGAGTCTTGTCATCCATTAATGTGATTCTTGTTATGTTGATGTTGTTGAGACAAGAAATTTCTAGAAAGAACTTTCATGTGAGTAGGAGTTGATGAAGATGAGTTGTTAAACATGCTTTATTGATTTTCTTAACTATGTGGATTTTGACAAAAATGCTAATTCTCTTAAATATATTGTTCATTTTAAATTATTGGTCTAAAACCTTTGAGTTGTGATGAGTTCCATAGATGTGTTAAATGAATAGAGAAATGGTTGGATATGTTTGTATGATGCCATAAATGTATATTTAAATTTACTCTTGAATGATATGATTGGAATCGGTCGGATAGTATGATTGGAAGATGTTTGATGGTGATAGAGTTGATGAGTTGACAAGGTTCTAAATGAGACTTGTCGATATGATTTGATTGAGTTGATTGGATGGAGTTTTATGAGCATTAAGTCTTGGATGGAGTATCAAGCACCGAATTAGGCAAGAGTATAGTCCATACTCGAACCCAATAACTACATCGCTAAATGTAGGAGGGGATTGAACCGTTAAAGTCGGATGCTTCCCCAAAATTATTGTCCTGACATTATAGGACTTGGTTGAATTGGATCCATGATTGGTTCATTCGTTCATACCCTGGCAAAGAATGAATGGATGCGGCAACAACGTCGGTTTGTTGTACTGTCACTGGCTTATAAGTGATGGTTGTCGGATAAGAGGAACTCCCATATAGGTCTTGATAGTACTCTGAGTCAAATTGAGTTGAATTGTATGTGATTGGTCCCGTCTAAATCATATTCTTTTTTAGACTTAAGACACTTGATTGAGTTGTTATTTCTTTTGAGTTGAGATTCCGAGTTGATTTGATTCTTCCTTGATGTTCGTTTCATTCGGCCATTTTACATACTCGTACATTCCATGTACTGACGCCATTTGGCTTGCATCGTTTAATAATGCAGAGACGGGTACTAGAGATCATCAACCGACGCACCGTTGAAGATCCACACACTCCCAGCTAGTTGGTGAGTCCTCCTAGTTTCCGGAGGATGTTGAGTTTCATGTATAGTTTTGTGTTGTTTCCTTTATTTTGATTGTTGGTAGCCATGGGCTTGTCATTGGTACCTCCTAGATTGTTGATAGAGGCTTCATAGACCGGAACGTAGAAATGTTGGATTGTTCTTTTGAGTAGTTCTTCTATAACTGTTTTGTTGATTTGATAGTTGTTTGGCCTTTGGCCCTAAATTATGAATAGCACTTCATTGATTGAGTCTTCCGCTGAGAGAATGTATTTGAATGAATGTGTGACTAGACCAGGTGGTTCGCTTGGAAGCCAGAAATGGCTTTCGAGTGCCGGCTACGCCTAGGGTACCCTCCCGGGGCGTGACATCATCTCTCCCCAATATTTCTTTGGCCTACCCCTACCTCTTCTAAAACCATCCATGACCAACCTCTCACACCTCCGCACTAGGGCATCTATGTCTCTCCTCTACACATGCCTAAACCATCTCAGTCGTATTTTCCGCATCTTGTCTTCTACCGAGGCCCACTCCTACCTTGTCCTGAATAGACTTGTTTCTAATCATGTCCCTTCTGGTATGCCCACACATCCATCTCAACATTCTCATCTCGACAACTTTCATATTTTGAACATGAGAGACATTAACTGGCCAACACTCTGCCCTATATAACATAGTCGGTCAACCTCCACTTTATAAAACTTGCCCTTAAGTTGTGGTGGCACCTTCTTGTCACATAGCACACCGAAAGAGAGCCTCCATTTCATCCACCCTGCCCCAATACGGTGTGTAATATCATCGTCAATCTCCCCACTGCCTTGCATGATAGACCAAAGGTACGTGAAACTACTTTTCTTTTGGATGGCCTAGTCACCAAGCCTAACTTCCGCGCCAACCTCTTGAGGTGTCTCACTGAACTTGCACTCTAAGTACTCTGTCTTGGTCCTACTCAGCTTAAACCCTTTAGACTCCAAGGTATATCTCCAATCCTCCAGCCTAGCGTTAACTCCGCTACGAGTCTCATCGATCAGGACTATGTCATCTGCTAAAAGCATACACCATGGCACCTCACCTTGAATTTGTCGCGTCAAACCATCCATCACCAAGGCAAATAAAAATGGACTAAGGGATGATACTTGATGCAACCCCATCACAACTGGGAAGTGTTTTGAGTCCCCTCTTACTGTCCTTACCCTGGTTTTGGCACCCTCGTACATGTCCTTGATCAACCTAATGTACGCCACAGGTACACCTTTAGCCTCCAGACATCTCCATAGTATCTCTCGCGGAACTTTATCATAAGCTTTTTCTAGGTCAATGAATAGGAGTGAGTATGGTACAATATTGAAACTATTGGTTTTCGATCTTTAGTAATACTATATCATTATCATACCAATTGATTCGGTATTTTAAAGTTCTTTTGGTATTTATGGTAAATTGATAATCATAGTTTATTCAACTTTCACTTACATATATTCATATAATCACTACAGAAAAGTGGGAAAATCGACTTTTGAGGTTAGTATTCCCAAAAAAATAGACCAAAACCTGACTTTCTAGCCAAGATCGAAAAAAATGACTTTTCAATACAGACCTCCGTTGATTGGCTTTATATAATTATTTCTTATTATTTTCAACATTTTCATCTCAAGAAGTCGGTTATATAATAAATATCAAATATATAGTATATTAATATCGACCTCAAAAGTCAATATTATTTAACTATGTTTTTATTTTATTTTCCGATTTCTAGGAAGTCAATTTCATTTAAAAAATAAGATTGAAAATATAATATATCGACCGTCGTAGGTCGGTGTTAATTACTTCTTCTTTTTTGAGATTCCGACCACTAGAAGTCAATATTATTTTATTTTTTTGAGATTCCGACCTCAGAAGTCAATATTGTTTAATTTTATTTTTTTTATTTTTTGAGATTCTGACCTTCGATGGTCGGCATTATTTAATTTATAATTTTCAATTTTTCCAAGATTTCAAACTCCAACAGTTGACATTATTTAATTTTTCTCAGATTCCGATCTCCAAATTTAGTATTATTTAGTTTTTATTATTTTATTTTTTCATAGATTCCAACCTTAGGAGGTCGATATTATTTAATTTTCATTTTTATTATTTTTTGAGATTCTAGTCTCTAAAAGTCAGCATTATATAATTTTCATTTTTTTATTTTTGAAATTTCAACCTTTGGAGGTCGGTTGTATGTCGATTTTCTACAATAAATTTGTCACGACCTAATTTCTCAAGCCGTGATGGCACCTGCTAACATCCACTAGCAGGTAAGCCTAACCTTTAATCCATAGCTCGAAATCAGAGGCAACGGGCTATCTAGCGGAAGATGAACAATTTAGCGGAAAATCAATAATAATAATAATAAGGAGAGAGAGAGCAATTGAAACAAATCACAAGAAACCACCCTAAGGCCTGACATCAGTAGGTAATCGAGCATCAAAATCCAATACGAATATAAGACCTTTTAAAATACAAAATAAGTACAGACAATCTTCGAAAGCAAGTAAAGACTAGTTCTAATTCAACATAGATAGGAATCGGGAACTCTAGACGCCAGGAGCTCACCAAATCTTCGAATCAAGCTGCTCCGCACCAATCCAAATCAACGGCGAAAACCCGTACTATGATCTATAGGAGGCAGAAGTGTAGTATGAGTACCAAATGAATTGTACTCACTAGGCATAGGCCGACTGAGCTCCACAGATAAAGCAAGTATAAATCACAGGTAATCAGGTAAATATAGCATAAGTAAACAAATAAGATCGAACACAAGGTAAAATAGGAAATGAGAGTAAAGAGGTAGGATATATATAAATATATGAGACAGAGTCAAAGAACGCACCTGCCCGCGAAAGCTACAACCTATTTACAGTAAGGAGACACTAAAGGAGCCAACTAATCAAGGACGGAAACATTGTCTACCACAACTAATCACATGCTACCTAAGTACTAAACCAATTGAGTCTCACGGGAAACACCAACAAAACCAACACAGACTAAGACACCCTGCAAACCAACTACAAGTATGACAAGAGATAAGAACATGTATAATCAGATAATAACTGATCGGACGCCCATACCCCCGCACGGTACAAACAATGACAAACATACCCTCAACCCCTATAAACCGGGGGACCACACTAAACAAGTATACTTGTGATAGACGATGCTAATGAATGCAAGTTGGTAGTAAAATCTAGTAACATCATCAGTGGCTCTCAGCGATCAACAACAAGTGTATAGACCTACCTGCCAGGTGGACCCATGCGACTCCCTTATCCAGTTCAGTGGTGCACTGGCCAGAGGGGCCCATAGGGTACGTGGGAAGTCCTTATACATTGCCTGGGCCCAAACCAGGTCTTATATAGACATATATTATCCCTGTAGTGGTACTGGAGAGTGAGTGGCCAAGCCGATGTAGAAAAGGGCGACACCGTCTGAGAGACAACCAAAGTATAATAAGGGTGACACCATGCCGAATATCAATAAAAACTGAGCACATACTCGATGCCTCTGAAATTGTACGAATAAAAAAAGCACGTCCTCGATGCCTCATAGATCTCAAAACTAGTATCCAAATTTCCCAGGTGGTATGACTCCCGTTAAAACTAGTTTACAAGTAGTAAAAGGGTAAGAAAGCCTTCTCAAAATCAGTAGTGAAAATCCAATGAAACTACCAAGATCGTACCACAAAACGAGTGAATATGCTCAATCAATGCAAGTGTGCCATCACTAGCATCCAAATAGACACACATATAATCCAAATGTTAACTTCCAACTATGCCATATTATCAAGGCAAAGGAATTACCTGGGATCCAAATGCTCCTCAAACACAGCCTCGGGCCCAATAATAGATAATAGATATAGGTCGGCAAAAGCCTACCGCTAACCAAGAGCAACAATTGAGATGTGAATCAGAATCAGAAAGACGGAGAAATATCTCTAGGAATGATGCCTTACCCCAAAGTATGCCATATTTCCTCTCAACGAGCACATCTAAGACCAACCTATGGCTACAACGAGCCTCAGAGGTCCCTGACACTAGGACTAATTCACATCAACCATCACACACCCTATGAAAGCTATACCTCGCTATAAGGGCATTGGAATACAAACTAAAGCATCTAAGGCTCAAACCTAGCCTAAGGTCATCTATATCGATCCTAAGAAGGATAATTTCACCCAAACCATAATGCAGTTCGAAGACACAAACCTAAACTAAGAGCCTCAAGAGACTACGCTAGTCTAAGGTTCAACCGGAGTCAAGGAAATGAGATAAAAGTAGGAAAACCCCTAAACCCAACCAATACCAACCTAAATCACATGAAATATATACTAAAAGATATCTAATAGATCTTAGTCAAAAGGGGAGATCGAAGCCTACCTCAAAGCTGAACACGCGTTCTTCGAATACACCAAGATGAAGCTCTCGACCTATGAATCGCCTCCAATCACCTCTACACTAACAAAATGTTAATCACCTCGTCAATATGATCGTTTTGATACTAAAATTAGTGAATTCAGAGGTGGGCCATTTTTGGAGTCATAATTGGAAATTGTGTGACCCGCTTTGTAACTTACGGAATTGACTCTGAGAATAGGTCCTAAATGCTATCCTTAGTTTGTTTCCACAAAGGAACAGAATTCCTACACCAACATAGCCACAACCCACACATGCACCACACTTATCAACCTTAGTTCAAAAATACTAAAATCACAGGAAAAAGGGCAATTTACCTCAAATGAAGCCTTTACTCCAAATTCTAAGCATACCACTGAACTCCCCACGAATATCCATGCAACTTAGCCTTTTGAATCGCCCAAATTTCCCCAATATTGAAAAGAGAAATTGAACTTGAAAGTTGAAAACTCAACTGAATTTTGGGACATTAAAATGAGTCTCAGGTGTCGCTTAAGCGACCAGCTCAATGAGGTGGGCCTTGCTTAAGCGAGGACCCTGTCGCTTAAGCGAGGGGTTATTTTAGCGACCACATATCGCTTTAGCGACACCCGTCCATAGGGCCTGGTCATTTTAGCAACCTCATGGCCTCTTTAGTGGCACTCACTTTAGCGACTAGGATTTGCTTTAGTGACAACACTAGACTCAGCTGGTGCAAAAAGAACTTGGTATGTTTAAATTCTCTAACGGGGTGCTCGGGGATTCATTCAAAACCCTGTGTGTGCATACGAGATATGCTACCCCATAAAATTCAATGTTCTAAAATCAATGACGCATTTGAAATTCCTATATGAGGTCATTTTAACAAAAAGTGGGCCGATACCCAAGTGTCATTTTTAGCCTAATTCCACAACAGGCCTCAGAATTGGACTAAAAGCCTCAAGATGAGAACGAAGAGTAGTTCTAGATCAAACTCAACATTCCAGAGCTAACCACACTGATGGAATTCCAATCCGAGAGAATTTACCAAGAATGTTGACCAAAGTTAACCTTAGACCAAATTTCAAAGGCAAAAGCACCAAATGGCCTCAAACTCATATCAATTGCCTCGATAATTGTGCCAATATACTTCTAGCCTAATTTGTCTATTCCAGAGCTGATGAAATTGTCAAAATTCTATTTTGAGGTCATTTTCCAACGGTTTTAATCGAAGTCAATCGTTCAAATTCTACGAGCTCCAAAATGGGGAAACAGCCTTAAAATTCAAATGAATGACCAAGCGACCAAATTGTTAGTACCAGCAACTCAAGGTCGTTACAGGGAAGTTCTAAATGATGAAGAGGTTGCAAGATAAAACAAATGACCTGAAAAGTCATTATAACATCCACTACTAAAAGAACTTTCGTCTGCGAAAGTAAAAGTACAGTCACAGCTTAGAGGCACAAAAGGATGAGGGTACCATCCCACACGCTCTACTAGAAACTCAGACACCCTGTGGGGTTGAACGAAACCATTATAGAACTTAGGCTGAGAGAAAGATCCTCAACTTCACTTCCAACTCCAAAAGCTCCTCAAATTCCTTCTTGGGCTCCAACGCTCGCTCGCTTAGCCCGAACTTGACCAAAAACACCGAATTTCAACTGAGGATGACCAAACTAAACCAAAACCATCTAAATCAGAAATACAGGACCATGGAAGATACAACTCACCTAAAATTCTAAATACTTGTTTTATGCTTCCAAATCCCTTTCTTCGATCCACTAAGGGCGTTTTGTCGGTCCTTAGCTATCCTAAAAACCCTCAACGTCATCCAATACTTGCTTATCGAACATACTACACAAACCTTAGGGAAGCCATATATTTCCACTAAACCTCAAAAGGGGTGACAACAACCAAAACCAAGAAACCAACCCGAGGCAAAGCCTAAAATCCCAATCTCAGTTTCAAAAACTAAGACCCCGAGCCAAAACTCATGTTATGAAATTAAATACTCCACCCTAAAGGACGATTATCCCTCGAATGACCGCAATGAGTCCAGCTCCATTGAGTTACTCCTATCATAGAAACTTCTAAAACTTCAGCACTATATGCCCACAAATCACTCTATCACCTCAAATCTGAGCTAACCATCCTAGTCCAAGAGAAACCAAGTTGGTAGGCGGTGTATAAACATGAAAAACTGATCGGTAATGGTCCAAGGGAACCAAATCCCACTCACAATACCCCAAGATACCGAATACAACAAAGGCATAACTCATACCCTAAACAAATTCAGAATCACAAATTCAATAGATTGCTTTGACCCTATCTTGTAGATGATTCTTCTAAGCAACTTTTAATTCTCCAACCGAAGCTAAAGTGTGAACCCTCCGAGGGACACCACTATTCTATCCTCAGAACACAACCAACACCTCGTGAGCTACCAACCCAACTGCAACAAGGCACAACGGGAGACCATATTTCCCAAATTCCAACTAGCCATAGCTAGTACCAAAACCCTCAAAAGAGACATCTTCAAAAGATTGAACGAACAGACCACGACTTTGCAACCGAGAACAAGACTAAGGCTATGGGAAGGGAAAGCCAACTAAATTACCATAATACCCCTGAAGGATATGCTACCTTTATCACAACTCCAACAACCACATATCTCCCAACTACTAATAAACCCAAATACCAAGAATGACTTAAAAGACCCAACCAGGTAGGTAAAAAGAGCAAACCTTAACTTCATAGTCTAAGGAATGAGCCAAACAATGCCAACAAATGAAGATAGTTGTCTAAGACAAGAAAACTAAAGTGGCCAGAGAGAAATACAAATTGCCCCAATATTGAAAGAGAAATTGAACTTCAAAGTTGAACACTTAACTGAAATTTGGGACATTTGGATACTGATCTTGAGATCTACGAGAGCACAAGGATGTGCTCCTTTTATTTGGACAGTTTTAGAGACATCAAGGATGTGCTCAATTTTTATTAATATCTGGCACAGTGTCATCCTTTTTATACTTTGGCTGCATCTAGGATGCCTTTAGCCTGTACTTGACTATCCGGTGCGGCGTTGGACTTTTCTACATCGGCTTGGCCACTCACTCTCCAGTACCACTACAGGGATAATATATATCTATATAAGACCTAGTTTAGGGCTAGGCAGTGTATACAAACTTCCCGTATCTCGTATGGCCCTTCTAGCTAGTGCACCAAGGAGCTGGATGAGGGAGCCTCATGGGTCCCACTTGGCAGGTCAAAAGTTAGGGTGGTTCTATTCACTTTTTGTTGATCGCTGAGAGCTATCGATGATGTTACTAGGTTTTGCTACAAACTTGCATTCATTAGCATTTCCTATCACCAGTATACTTATTTAGTGTGGTCCCTCGGTTTATGGGGGATGGGGTATATTTATCATTGTTTGCACCTTCCAGGGGTATGGGCATCTGGTCGGTTATTATCTAATTATACATGTTCTTTTCTCTTGTCGTACTTTTAGTTGGTTTGCAGGGTGTCTTAGTCTGGGTTGTTATTGTTGGTATTTCCGATGAGACTCTATTGGTTTAGTCCTTAGGTGGTATGTGATTAGCTGTGGTAGACAATGCTTCCGTCCTTGATTAGTTGGTTCCTTTAGTGTCTCCTTATTATAAGTAGGTTATGGCTTGCGTGTGCAGGTGCGTTCTTTGACTCTGTCTCCTATATTTATATATATCCTACCTCTTTACTCTTATTTCCTACTTTACCTTATGTTAGATCTTATTTATTTACTTGTGCTATATTTACTTGATTACCTATTATTTATACTTGCTTTATCTGTGGAGCTCAGTCAGCCTATGCCTATTGAGTACCATTCGTTTGGTATTTATACTACACTTATACCCCCTACAGATCATAGTATGGTTTTTTGTTGTTGATTTGGATTGGTATGGAACAGTTTGATTCAGAGATTTGGTGAGCTCCTGGCATCTGGAGTTGCTGATTTCCATCTATGTTGGTTTAGGACAGTCTTTACTTGCTTTCGAAGATTGTCCATACTTATTTTGTATTTTAAAAAGCCTTGTATTCATATTGGATTTAGATGCTCGATTACCGAATGATCCCAGGTCTTGGGGGCTTCTTGTATTTTTTTTAGTTGTTTTTGTACTTCTCATTGCTATTACCTTTCATTTTATTTATTCATCTTCCGCTTGGTAGCCCATTGCGTCTGGTTCCAGGCTAAGGGTTAAGGGTTAGGCTTACTTGCGGGTGGATGTTAGGAGGTACCATCATGACCTGAGAAATCTGATCATGATAAGGCAGTAAATCTCTGCAGTTTGTATTGTCCATCTGAATATTAAATACAATAATGCACATCTTCAATCAAACCAACTCGAAGAGATGCCAACAAAATATATGTCTACATTGATGTTACACTACTTTAAAATAAACTTAAACTCATTCAAATAAACTTTAAATCATTCAAATTAAACATAAAATCATTCAAATTAAACTAAAATTTGATCAAACAGTTTTATGACTTGGTTTGTTATACTACTCGATGAGTATAACCTCATAAAATCAATGTATTTCATAAAACTCCGATGAATTATCATTTACCTTTTACCTACGACGTGATCACTACATGAGACATGCATTAAAGTTTGAACATATAGACCTTGATAGAACTTATTTTGTACAATACTTTAAGAGCATATCTATTTTGATGATATTGCAAACGATAAATGTTTTGGCGATGCCGTAGAAAAATGGTTTTGGAGAGTGATGATATGCCGAAGAAAAATGGTTCTGGCGGATACATGCACCTTGCAAATTACCCATGGGTTCCAGCCTGAGTCTCAGCAAATGTGTGTCGTAGGACAGACATGCAGAACTATATTTGACATTTCATTTCATTGCAGATGTGCATTATTACAATTGTGATCCTTTTGAGTGCTTATTTAGACACTGTGATTGATGAATATGAATTACTGTATTGATGTTCGGTTTAAGCCAAAGGATTGTTGTACGTACTGTGTGCTATATAAATTATGAATCTTTAGGTTTGGCTGACTCTATGCAGGTTGTAGTTCTAGTGGTTTGAATGGAGTGTTGGGAGTGTCTGTGTTCTGTATGCTTTACTTAGAATTAGTCGTTTGCTTACTAACATGTTGTTTGATATTCACTCTCTTGCTTCTACAAGTATGTAGGTTACGATCTCGAATCATCGTGATTACTCTTCCTCTCTTTTACGTTCGAGGCTTACTGTGGAGAGAGTGAGGTAGTTGTTTATTATCTCGGCAGACATCTCTTGCTCCTTCTTTATGTTCTTGTTCTATTTTAGAAACAATGACATTAGGACTAGTATTTCCTTTCTAAATATATTGTATTATGTTAGAGACTTGTACACATGACAACCAGACTTTAGGGGTGAATTTGAGTTTTATTATGTTATCCACAATTTTGGAATTTTATTAGATTCTCGTTCTATTTTACTTCCTCATTTCTTGTCTTCTATGAGTTTTCACTAACTTGTCTTGGTGGGATAAGACAAGTGTCATCACCCCCTTTTTGGGTCATGACACAATCAAACCTTGATGTACTTAATCTAGATTTGATCTTCTGATAGGAGTGAGTACAATACAATATTGAAAATGTTGGTTTTCGATCTTTAGAAATACTATATCATTATCATACCAATTGATTCATTATGATTCGGTATTTTAAAGTTCTTTGGTACTTATGGTAAATTAATAATTATATTTTTTTCAACTACCACTTACATATATTCATATAATCACTACTGAAAAGTGGAAAAATCGACTTTTGAGGTCAGTATTCTCAAAATCATCGACCAAAAACCGACTTTCTATCCGAGATTGGATAAAATTGCTTTTCAATACGGACCTCCGCCGGTCGATCTCAATTTTAAATCCAAAAATTATGAATTTTATTTATTTTATTTTTCAACCTTCCATAGGTTGGTTTTATATAATTGTTTCTTATTATTTTAAACATTTTCATCCTCAAGAAGTCGCTTATATAATAAATACTAAACGTATATTATATTAATGTCAACCTCAAAAGTCAATATTATTTAACTTTATTTTTATTTTATTTTTTCAATTTCCAGGAAGTCCTCATTTAAAAAAATAACACTATTGAAAATATAATATATAAACCGTCGAGGTCGGTGTTAATTACTTTTATTTTGAGATTTCGACCTTCGAAAGTCAGTATTATTTAATTTTTATTATTTTATTTTTTGAGATTCCGACCAGGAGTCGATATTATTTAATTTTCATTTTTTTTTGAGATTCTGACCTTCAGTGGTCGGTAATATTTAATTTTTCTCAGATTCCGATCTCCAAAGTCGGTATTATTTAGTTTATTTTATTTTATTTTCTAGAGATTCCAACCTTAGGAGGTCGTTATTATTTAATTTTAATTTTTATTATTTTTTGAGATTCAAGCCTCTAAAAGTCGGCATTATAATTTTTATTTTAATTTTAATTTTTGAGACTTTGACCTTTGGAGATCGGTTATACGTCGATTTTCTGCAATAAATTGGCAGCAAATAATACAATAATGCACATATTCTATCAAACCAGCTCAAAGAGTTGTCACCGCAATATATGTCTACATTGATGCTACACTACTTTAAAATAAACTTAAACTCATTCAAATTAAACTTTAAATCATTCTAACTAAAAATAAGTCATTCATATTAAACTAAAATTCAATCAAACAGTTTTATGACTTTGTTTGTTATACTACTCGATGAATATAACCTCATAAAATCAATGTATTTCATACATCTGTGATGAATTATCATTTATCTTTTGCCTACGACATGATTACTAAATGATACATCCATTAAAGTTTGAATGTAAAGACCTCGATAGAACTTATTTTGTACAATACTTCTTGAGCATATCTATTTTGATGATATGCCAAAGGATAATGGTTCCAGCGATGCCGTAGGAAAATGATTTCAGCGATTGATGATATGCTGAAGGAAAATGGTTCTGGCGGATACATGTACCTTGTAAATCCCTCATGGGTTCAACTTGAGTCTCAACGTATGTGTACCGTAGGACAGACATGCATAACTATATTTTACATTTCATTTCATTGCATTTGCAAATTATTACTATTGTGACCTTTTTGAGTGCTTGTTTAGACATTGTGATTGATGAATATGAATTACTATATTCATGTCCGATTTAAGCCAAAGGGTTGTTGTACATATTACGTGCTATATAAATTATGAATCTATAGGTTTGGATGCCTTTGTGCAGGTTGAAGTTGTGAAGGTTCAGATGGAGTGTTGGGAGTGTCAATATTTTGTATGCTTTACTTAGAATTGGTCGTTTACTTACTAACATGTTGTTTGATACTCACTCTCGTGCTTCTACAAGTGTGTAGGTTACGATCTCGAATCATCGTGATTACTCTTCCTCTCTTTTACGTCTGAGGCTTACTGTGGAGAGAGTGAGGTAGTTGTTTATCATCTCAGGAGGACACCTCTTGATCCTTTATTATGTTCTTGTTCTATTTTAGAAACTATGACATTAAGACTTGTATTTCCTTTCTAAATATATTGTATTACATTAGAGGCTTGTACACGTGATAACCAGACTTTGAGGGTGAATTTGAGTTATGCTATGTTATCCACAATTTTGGAATTTTATTAGATTCTTGTTTTGTCTTACTTCTGTATTTCTTGTCTTCATTGAGTTTAGGATGACTTGTCTTGGTGGGATAAGACAAGTGTCATCACGCCCTTTTTGGGTCGTGACACAATCAAACCTTGTTGTACTTGATCTAGATTTGATCTTCTGATAAGAGTAAGTATGGTACAATATGAAAATGTTGGTTTTTGACCTTTAGAAATGCTATATCATTATCATACCAATTGATTAATTATGATTCAGTATTTTTGTCACGACCCAAATTCGAGAGTGATGGCAATCGTCCAACCCACCAAAATGAGTCAGCCTAAGAGTCTGAACAATTCTATATATGCAAAAATAAGAGCGGAAATATAAAGTCTAAAATGATATAGATATGGATAAGAGGAAATTAGATTCTAAACTTTCCAAGACTTGGTGTCACATATATAAGCCACTATTTCAACAGAAATGAAAAGATACTAGTATATATGTCTCAGTTCCCAAGTAGAACAAAACATAAAGTAATGGACGATGAGAGCCTGCCGAAGAGGACAAGCTGCTACCTCTCAAAGGTCTAGAAGCTCGGCCTGATCAATAGAGTACTAAATGCAAGAGGTGTCAAGCTCAGATCCTACATAAATGTAGAAGCAAGGGATGAGCACCAACAACACGGTACTCGGCAAAATAGAAACTAAACCCTAAGTAAAGCAATGAGAAATACAGGTACTCCTGATGTAGCCTTCTTACTACATCTGCTCTTATTGATGCATTCTCATTACCTTTCTTGTTTCACTATATCAAAGCAGTTGCAGTTGATTTTCTTGTTTCACTGGATCGCATCAAATTGTTAGATAAGTGAGAAGTCATATATATATTTTAGGTTGAACCAATCGGAGGCCCCCTAAAGTTCGCACCAACTTTGACTTAGGCACCCTAAGTACGGTTTGTTCATTTTAAGCACCTATAGTAGGGTTTTGTTGTGCCATTTGGATACTTTTTTTATAATCATCAAAATTGTTAAGGAGACTAACTCACTTGCCGATGACATGTCAAAGTAACGAATTAAATGAAGACATGTGGCATATATATCAAAAATAATTATTAAAAAAATATTGTGAATTTTAATTTTAATAGTTTTAAAACTATTTAGTTAATTACTTTTTAAAAAAGAAAAAGATACATTTCAATAATTAAAAAAAATAAAAAGAAATTACAACAACATCTTCATTTTTCTTCTCACCATCTCCATATCTCATTCTCATCTAACCATCATTAACGGCTTCCTCGCCATTCCAATGCAACACACCCTTCCCTTGTCCGTCTTATCTTTATTGAACTTTCTCCATCTCCCTCATCCACCTTTTTTCTTCTCCACATAGGCAGTCCTTCTCCCATTTCCTTTTTTGAATTGATGCCAACATATATATCGAGAAAACAATTATTGAAGATGGTTGAATAAGATTTGAAATTGTAAAGAAAAGAGATGAGGAAAAAGACAGATCTAAAACAATTGCAAAAAAAAACTCGGATTCGAAAGATAAGTTACAAATTTAAAATAAAAATGAGAAAAAATATGACAAATTCATTCTTTGATAGTGTTAAAGACTTCTTCTTTTTTCTAATACAGTTTAATTTTTAATTAGATTAAGACACCAATTTTTTCATTCTATTCATTTGGGTTGTTTGGGTTATGCAATTTGGTGTTTCCAAGTGATGATTAAAGTTTTTTTTATGTGTTTCTTTTGTTTTGGTTGTTAATAATGGAGAGTTTTCAGATGTTATGATAAAAAATGGTGAGAAGAATTTTCCGGTGATTGATGGTGATGAAGCTCACTAGATTTTGTTTGGAAAGATGAAGAAGATGAGACTATATGCTTAAGTATTTTATTTTCTTTTAGTTAAATGAAAAAAATAAAAATAAAAGTCAAATTTTAGCTCTTGACGCACTCAAAGTAAGTTTAGTACACACAATGTGCCAAGTCAGTAAAAATTGTCAAAATGACACAATATATTCTTACTATAGGTGTTTAAAATGAACAAAGCGTACTTAAGGTGTTTAAGTAAAAGTTGATGCCAACTTTAGGGGGCCATCGATGGGTTCAGCCTTTATTTCATGACCAATTGCTTATCAAGTAAATCAAAAACCGAACCGTAACGGACCAAAAATTGATAAACTGAAAACCGATAAAAAATATCTTATTAGTTTGTTATTGGTTTAGTGTATTTAAAAATCGAAACTCGATAAACCAAACAGATAATACATAAAATCGAACTGAACTGACCGATTCACACCCCCTAGTGTGACCCACTGAACAGGAAGAGGGATGTGCTACATGGTCCCTACCTCACTGGCCGGGGTTGAGTAATAATTTTTATTGCATTACTCTCATTCATATGCATTGCCTATCACCAGCCTAATTGAGTGTGGACTTGCTGATCTTATGAAGGCCGTACATGTTCTAGTTTCTGATCATGTACCTACCAGGCATATGGGGCTCAATATGATTTTGGCTGGCTGTTTGTATACTTGTGGCAGTGCGAAGGGTGGCTCTTTTGTTTGAAGGTAGGTACTGCCCCTGTTTCTCCTATTTGACTCTTTTTATGCAGGTCATATTTTGAATAGCCTTATTAGCATTTACGTGTTGTTGTGATTACTTCCACTGATATGGTTCTAGCTAGTTGTCTCCATTAGTAGGGCTTGTTGTGTATAGGTTGATGGGCTAGCACTTCTAGGTTCATTCTTTACTTCTTTTACCTGCTTCCTTTACTCTCTTTCGATGCTTCCAGTTTCTTTCTTATTATTAGTTTCCTGTGGTTTCCGTTACTTGTGATATATGCTCTTGTCTTACATGCCTATTATGCTTATTTTAATCTTTGGAGCTCAATCAGCCTAACATAATGAGTGCCACTTATTGGTACTCATATTACACTTTTGCACCCTACATATCATAGTACGGGTTCTCATTACTGATTTGGATCTCATACATAGAAGCTCTTGGGATATAGAGACTAGGTGAGCTCCTAGCATTTAGAGTTGCCTATCTCCCTCCATACTGGATAGGGCTAGTATTTATTTTGTTTTAGAATCTGTACTTATATCTTGATTTGTATAAGCCTGTACTCTTGTTCTAACTAGAAGATCGATTGTCGACTGATACCAAGTCTTGGGGGTTTATTTTCTATATTGATTTGACTCTTTCTCTTTCCAATATTTATTGTTATTAATGTTATCTTCCACGTTCTTCGTTGTCGTGTGATAGCCTATTTTCTCTAGCTATGGGTTATGGGTTAGGCTTACCTACTGGTGGGATGTAATAGGTGTCATCATAACCTGAGAAATCGGATCGTGACAATAACAAATTCTATCAATTTGTCGTCAGACCATGAACTTAAGTTTCGTTTAATGATTTAGTGGTCAAGAGTTAATTGATAATTCATTTGAGTATGAAATGCAAGGTGATAACATTTAGAAATGTCATAACAAATCAAGTTTTATAAATACTAGTTATCTTTGAACCTTGAATGTCTTGTCTCGTTTAATGAAATAGATAATAGAACACCAAACATTCATTTATTTTAGGTGATAATACATTTATGCTCATGAAGTATTCTAAAAAATAAATTCTATCGAGGTATGTATGTTCAAACTTTAATGGATGTCTCATGTAGTGATCATGTCGTAGGCATAAGGTAAATGATAATTCATCGGATATATATGAAATACATTGATTTTATGAGGTTATACTCAATGAGTAGTATTACAAACCAAGTCATAAAACTATTTGATCGATATTTAGTGTCACAACCCAATTCCTCAGGTTATGATAGCACCTACTATAACCCACTAGTAGGTAAGCCAACCCGTAAACCCGAAACTCCAAGTAATAGGTTTGAGGGTAAAAACTAAACAAGAGTAGCGAATTAAAAAAGTAAGCAGAAGTAACCCAAAAACTGATATAAACAACTAAAGATCCCTCCCAGAACCTGAAAGTCACAAGTATAGAGCTGCTACAAAGTAAAAGATGAGTACAAGTCCCAAAGGTGGACCGAAAATATTTACAATAATTAGCTAGTCTCAAAGAGGCAAATGACAGGCCATCCATACTGAATGAGATAGAAATGATCCAAAATGCCAAATGCTCACCCTGGTCTTCAAAGCTAACTGCAACAAGCTCAATCTATCCACGACGGTAGCTGGTGCTCGGTCCTACATCATGAAAGTAGATGTAGAGGGCAGAATGAGTACCAAAAAAATAGGTACCTAGTAGACATCATAGGCCGACTGAGTAGGAAAGGTGATAACAATATGAAAAAGAGGAATAAGCCTAAATAGCAATCAACATAAGCATCTAAAGTGAAAAGAGTACTATCTACGAGTACTACAACTAACTATACCCAACTAGGCCCCATAATCCAGGCAGGGACACTCGTGCGCAAGTTAAATAAAAACCCGGATAAACCCCCATAAGCCTGTCGAGTACACAGAATAGCTACAACTACCAAGGCTGGGAATCAAGAATCTGCGATGTTAGGAATCGAAGAACTACATCATTTCCAAATCCAAAATCTCCAAGAGTCAACAAACTAGGGGTTCCTTAGGGGTCGAGGCCGGGAATAGGACCCAGATGTTCGCTCGAATATCCAACGTGGCTAAGGCCGAGACTAGGTACCAAGATGCTCTCCATAATACATCGGTGTGGTTGAGGCCAAAACTGGGTACCCAGATCCTCGTCATACTAGCAAGCCGGCAGAGGTCGGGGCTGGTACCCAAATGCTTTCCGTAACACATTAGTATGATCGAGTCCAAGACTGGGTACTCGGATGCTCGCAGATAATTTATCCCATGGTGCTGAATATTCTTCTTTCCAACTAGATAATAATGGTACCGATAATCTCCTCTCTAATGTGTTAACTGATATGCCGCCAAAACTAGAACCGGAGTTGAAGCCAAATAGTCACGAAATCTAGTATTGCTAACGTATCTCGAAGTCATGATTAAACCAAGTTAAGGATGAGGATGTTATTAAGAGCAAGTGTATCTCCTAGCTAAGGCCAACTACCAGGCACTAGCCCGCTACACCATTCTACAAGGATCTAAGTCTGTCGGAGTGATATTGGGGCAACTAAAGCAGGTTTACAACCTATACTAAGGCCAACATACTCCACAATATCAACATCATGCTCATTCAATTCTCCTAACAATACCTACGAATAATGGAAAGATACACATGCTTTTAGATATCCAAAAACCTTATAAAAGCCTAAACCTAATTTCTAACACCTAAGAGATACATATAAACTACCCAACCCAAATTCCATCAATCTCAACATGATTTCACACATTCTAGCTCAATCTAAACAAAGGAAAGTCGTAGCCTACTGTAGGCCGAACAAGATTGCTCCAAATTACTATGCTAGAGCTTTTTCCTTTCGAACGGCCTCGAAACACTGCCACGTGACCAAAAATAGAATCACAACGTCTTTACGATCGTTAAGTCACTAATTTTATGATTTTCTTAGACTAATCAATTTTGAGGTCTAAAATGGGAAATATAGGACTCGCATCAAGAATTTCAGATATAACCCCCAAAAATAGGTTCTAAACACCTCCCCAAGCTCACAAATCAATTTGGTAATCTATACGGAGTTGGGAAACTATGCAAAATGAGCATGAAATGAAAATTCACAAAATTCAAACTAAAAGACAAAAATAGTAGCTTCTTGATCAGCAAATTGTAAAAGAACTAGACACTCCCAATCCAAACAAATTACACCATGACGTTCCTTGCAGAAAACTCCACAATCTAGCCTCAAAAATCACTAAAAACGCAGTTCAAATGATCAAGATACAGTCTTCCAAAATTCCACACAATTTCAATCCAAAAATGCCCAAAATATAGCTAGATTCGTAAATTTACCTCACACGAAGCCTCCCCATAAGATTCTGAATTTACCAGCGGATTCCCCATAAAATTCTCTTGAACTTAGACCCTTGAATCATCAAAATTGAGTTTATATAGACCAAGAAATAAACTTTCAAAATTCTTTAAAAATTAATTACTAAAATGGACATTGCAACAACTAGAATCAAGATTTTACCTCAATCGAATGCCCCAAATTAGTTTTTGAGCTCCCCAATGTGTTCTCCTCAAAAATCTCACAAGTTTGTCTTTTGTAACAACCAATTTGGAGCTCTATAGCCCAAGAAATGGGGTTTTAAAGTTGAGAGAAAATCCAAAAAAGGGTCTGCACCAGATTGCTACAAAATTTTATTTTGGAAAAATCCAACATCTCTGACGGGGTGCTCGAGATTCGGTCAAATTTTGATAAAAATAAATCAGATATACTACCCCCACTAAATTGGACGTTCCAGACTCAATGGCACATTCAAAATTTCCATACAAGGTCATTTTAATGAAAAGTGGTTCTCACACCCAAGTGTCATTTTAAGCCATATTCCACAAAGGGGCCTCGATATTAGAACGAAAGCCTCGAAAAGTGAACGAAGGGTCGTTATGACCAACCTCGACATTCTGGAATTAACCGCGCTGGTAGAATTTTCATCCAAGTATGTTTCCCAAGAATATTGACCAAAGTCAACCATAGGCTAACTTTCAAAGTTAAAAGAGTCAAATGGCCCCAAACTCATATTGACTGCCTCGATACTTTCTCCGACCATGCTTCTAGCATAATTTGGTATTTTGAAGCTGATGGAACCATCAGAATTTGAATTCAATGTCTCCTTGATTCGAAACTCAAAAAGTCGTAACTAAATCAACTTAGGCCTTCAAAATACCAAAATGAGCTTGAGACCTCTAAAAATTCAACCAACACTTCTTCAGAACCAAAAACCATCCCCTGAAATCCAACGGAGTCGTCGAAATTCCATTCTGAGCATCGGAACTCCAAAAGTTGACCAAAGCCAAACCTTGGTCTAAAATTTATCAAATTCTCAACTGAAGACCTCAAATCTTGGTTACTAATCCAAAATTGATTCCGTAAACTCTCCTAGGCCAATTTCGACATTACGGAGCTGCGGGAATCAATGGAATTTCATTCTGAAACTCTTAGCTGTGATTGGCCCCAAATACCACTTTTAAATACCTAAAGCTTATGAAAACACAAAATTTCCAAAGCAACTTTTCATAGGATAGGTGTATTATTGTATTGAATAGGCAGATGAACAATACAAATTGCAGAAATTTGCTCCCAATTTATTGCAAAAAAATGATGTACAACCGACCTCCAAAGGTCGAAATCTATAAAATTTTAAAAATGAAAATTATGTAATGCCGACTTTTAGTGGTTGGAAACTCAAAAAATAATAAAAATGAAAATTAAATAATATCAACCTCCTAAGGTTGGAATCTCTGAAAAATAAAATAAAATAAACTAAATAATACCGACTTTGGAGATCGGAATCTGAGAAAATTAAATAATGTCAACTTTTGGAGTTTGAAATCTTAGAAAAATTAAAAATTAAATAATACCTACCACTAAAGGTCGGAATCTCATAAAATAAAAAAATGAAAATTAAATAATATTGACTCCTAAGGTCGGAATCTCAAAAAATAAAATAATAAAAATTAAATAATACTGACTTCCAGAGGTCGAATTCTCAAAAAAAAAAAAACGACGTTCGGCGGTCGATATATTATATTTTCAATATATTATTTGTTCCTAGAAATCGGAAAAATAGAATAAAAATACAGTTAAATAATATTGACTTTTGAGGTCGATATTAATATAAGATAAATTTAATATTTATTATATAACCGACTTCTTGAGGATGAAAATGTTGAAAATAATAAGAAACAATTATTTAAAACCGACCTATGGAAGGTCGGAAAAAAAACTAAATTCAAATTTTTTGGATTTAAAATTAAAACCGACCAACAAAGGTCCATATTGAAAAGCCATTTTTTCCGATCTAGGCTAGAAAGTTGGTTTTGGTCGATTTTTTGGGGAATGCCGACCTCAAAAGTCAATTTTCCCACTTTTTTGTAGTGATTATTTAAATATATGTAAGTGAAAGTTGAACAGAATAAGATTATCAATTTACCATAAATACCAAAGAACTTTAAAATTGAAATGACCCTGAAAGTCATTTTTGACAAAATTACCTTTTTACCCCTACTATTGGTTTCCCCAAGTCACTTTTAGTTGGGTTTGAAAATTGGTTTTTGGAAATCTTGTGAAAAGTTTATGTTTTCCTTGAGAAATGGGTTTTAAAGGATTAAGTTGTCAAATTTTGAGTTTCAAAATCATTTGGAATTTTGAGTCTTGGAATAGAATTTTGTCGATTCTATCAGTTCTAGAATGTGAAAATTGATCTGGGAGATTGTCGGAATCATATTTGGAGTTGAAACGTGGAATTTAGGTCCGAAGTTGGAAATTGAGTAAAAGTTTGATCCAAATTTGACTTTGGTCAAAATTTGGGTTTGGGTGCTCAGATTGAATTTCTGATGAGTTCAATGGTTTCATGAGGTGATTTTAATGCTAGAAAGTGCTTCACTGTAATTTTTGAAAGTCCCGAGTTCGTTTTGGTATTTTGGAGGCCTAAGTTGGTTTAATTACGACTTTTTGAGTTTCGGGTCAAGGCTACCTCAATTTCAAATTTCATCTGTTCCATTGAGTCTGAAATATCATTTCCAATCTAGTGCATATTTGGTTTGTGTTCGGGAAGTTCTGGATGAGTTTTAGGTGAGTTTTTAAGCTTCTTGGGTGTGTTGGCGCTGTTTCAGCAAATTGTGGCAACGAAAAGGTTCATTATTAGTTTTAAAGAACGAAAAACTATTTCAAAACTTCTGAAATTTTGAGCATGAATTATAGGATTTATATGCAAAGTTTTGTGCATTTTCGCTAAGCCGAGATTGAACTTTTATCGCAAAATAAGAAATAATTATTTATCAAGAAAAATTGATATTTTTCTGGGCAAACGAGTTCAAAAATTGAGTTTTGATTAAAGGAGAAGGTCCATATCATTATTTAAGACATTTAGGAAAAAGAATCGGATCATTTTGCTATCGTATGAGGGATTTACGACTCTTTTAGTGAAAAAAAATTTAAGTTGCAGATTTTCTGGTGCTGTGTTCGGTCTTTTTTTGGTGCTGGAGCATGGACCGATTAAGAGAACCTCCGCCTTAGCAAAGGGACTCACTTATAAGGGGTTCGCGAAAGTAAACCAGGTTCTCAAAACCGCACCTCCGCTAAAGCGAAGATCCAGTCGAATAAATGACATATGAGAGGGTTTAGGCGAGGTTTAAGGTATTTTCAACATTCCCAAGCTTGGTTTAGGTGATTTCCTTGAGATTTTTCAAGACAAAACTATTGGGTAATGTATTTCTAACACTTTCCCCTAATTTCCATTGAATAATTTCGTATTTTAACTTCAAATTGTTGATTTCAAATTGGATTTTTTGATTTTTCTTGAACATGAACTTTTGAAACAAAAATAGAGATTTTGAACTCATTTTAACCTCGTTCGTGAGTTACTAATTACTTAACATTTTCATCTAAAATGTTCAAATTTTGGGATTGTTTTCCGACATGGGATTTTTGACCATTTTACCCTTTTCACCAAAATTTCTTGATTTTAGTGTCAATAGATTCAATCATTTTATTTCGATCTTTCCAGACATAACCAAAGAAGGGAAAAGATTCTTCAAGTGTCTCAGGTCCCAGAAGTGCATGATAAATGCCGCCAAAGCCCCAATACCTATTACGGGTAAAAAGATGGAGATCGAAAGAAATAACTCTCGAACATATTCGAGGGTTCAATGTTACTATTGTAACTTCGGCCAACACACAAGATGAGACTTTACCACCGTGGAGCGACATTACCGGACGTGAATCTAAAGGTTAGAACGTTTTGATCCTTTGGAACAACTCGATGAATTTAGTAGATCGTTTTAGGAGGCCCTAATGACTATAGATCGAACCTATCCAATTTTTACAGTACGATGGTTGGCTGTTCACGGCCTAGCTGTACCTACCGAACTTAGTCCAAATTTTGTATGGACTTAATCCCATAAAATTTTGCATGTCTACACTTACCAAACTAGGTGAGCCTATCTTCTCTTCTTTGTTCATATTCCAAAAAGATATCGAAACCGAAATAGGAAAAGCCGCAAGCACCACTGAGTGCCCGATCGTGAGACTACCTGTTGAACGTCCGATGGCCGGCCCTTTACGCAACTCAAACAGCCGGTACGCTTTCCGGCTCAAACGGGCGGGGGCTTTCTATTTGGAAGAGCAAAAGGAAGGTTGGGTGCTTGTGGGGCGCGGCCAAGATCAAAAGCTAGAAAGGGTATTTTGGTAGTAAAGAGAGAACCCCGATCAGTAGATAGAGATGGCCGGTTTCGTAGGAGCAAGTCAGAAAGATTGAGAAATAGAACCATCTGATTTCATTCATTCTCAATAGCCACGAGATGATCATCTTAGGGTGATCCGGTCTACAAGCAAGGTAAGTAGGTCCATTACCAGCCGGCTCCGGACCGAAAAGACCTAACGGACTAATCCCTTATCTAGGATCGTAGATGCTAACGGGGCGGGAATCGAAGTGGGGGACCAGACAACGTCCTAGGCGTAGGGGAGATCGGAGCAACATCTTTTTATTTCACTAATTACTACTATTTCAGATACGTCATGGTACGGGATTATTTGGACGGTTTTTCGATCAAGTTTTGAATGACTTTCTAGTCAGATGCCCAGCCCCTGGTTCAATCGATAGATAGGCCGAAAACATATCCGAACTTGCCAACAAGTGCTTATGAAAGACGATAACTGGTACACCAGAGGTGCGTCCTTCCCGGTCCTCTCGGAACCGGCCGGGGGTATTCGGCATGGGCGGAGAGAGCCCTCTGAAAAAATAGAACTTTAAACAAAAAATTTTGATTCAAACTCTACCTACCCACCTGTGTCGGTTTCGGGTAAAGGTGGTAGGTGGTCCCGTGGAGCTTTCAAAGGTAGGCGACTAAATCATTCAATGGTACGTAGTCAAATGTTAGAAAATTCATTTCTAATCAATAATCCAATTAAGAAGTTCGATACCCGTTTTCGAGTCTGTTTCCGATTCTTCCGACCTTGAATCTAGGTTTGAATGGGTCGAGCTCTTCCTTAATGGAAAGGATTGCACAGGGAAGTCCTAGAATGAGAGGCTAAAGTGTTGGCCAGTCTGTCTTGTCTCGGATACTTAGGAAAAGTAACTGCATTGTGGTGGAGACGACAAAAGGCAGAATTTCTTTTCTCAAAAAAATCTCTTTCTTTTTTCTTTCGGGGCATACGAAGATTCTTTCACGACCTGGGGTGTTAATTTACCTACTAAAATATCACCCGTCTCGACCCAAGATCCCAGCATCACGTGCCAAGCATAAAGATTGAATCAATAGGACCATATTATAATCCTCGAAATGCTATTCAACTCTATGTATTCCTCTATCCGTAGAGTACATTGAATGTACAGAAATGGCTATAACAGAGTTTCTCTTATTCGTATTAACAGCGCACTGTCTCGGAGAGAGGCTCGGTGAACCCTGATCTAGATACAGTAGGATCAATTGAGTTAGCAAATCTAATGTGCGTACAAGCATCCCTTTCCTTTTATTTTGGAATTTGGCACGGTTGGCCAGCCAGGGCTGGGAGGAAGGTTGGCGGGTTGCTCCGCTGCACATGCAAGTCGAACCTTGGTTTTCGGAGTTCGAAAGAGAAGGGAAAGAAGCGGGGTAGAGGAATTGGTCAACTCATCAGGCTCATGACCTGAAGATTGCAGGTTCGAATCCTGTCCCCGCCTAATCAGTGGAACGCTTATGCCTCAGCAGAGAAGTAAAGTTCTGCTCTCCTCTCTTTCCCCAGCAGAGTGCTTTCGCCGTTGGTGTTCTTTCCGATCTCTACGCATTTCACCGCTCCACCGCGTCCAGCTCCCTAACCTAAAGCGGCACCAGGTTGCTTGCGACGGTAGCATTAGCTAGGCAATCAAGGCAGGTCGAACGCCCATCTGGCCGATCTCAAGCTGGATGAGAAGGCAAACCAACCCTGAACTAAGACTAAGTCGATATTCTATAGCGACTGCCGTGAAAATGAACTTGCCCCTAAAAAAAGAGAAAAGAACAGGGGCTCTTTACTAAAGAAAATAGGATCTCCGATGGTGCCCGTGGGTGACAGCCTGCACTATGAGTGCTTACGTGTGCGATTCATCAGGTGCAATCAGCAATGCCCCTACTCCGTACATGGACGGTAGTTGGAGTCGGCGGCTCTCCCAGGCGCGTAGCTTCTGGTCTTTGACATCAAAAAGGAAGGTTGTAATAACGAAAGGGACATGTGAGAATTTCTTCTTAGCGTACTGCTTTCATACGGCGGGAGTCGTTGGTTCAAATCCAATAGTAGGTAAAACTTATTAGATACCGCTGAACTGGTTAGTGATGGAAGCAATTCCCACGAGCCTGCCGGACCTAAATCTATCTTACTCTTCCTTGGTCTCTTCCACGGTAACCTTAGCCCAGAACTCGATCTACGCTTTCTTTCTTTACCCTAGACTCCGTTCTTCAAGGAGACCCACTTCTTTTTTTGTCCAAGTTGCTTTTATTTTTGTCTAACTCACTTCCTTTTTTCTGTGTGAGTTTAGGAAATATCCCCATTCATAGGTCAAAGTTCAGGGACTTGAGAATGGAACAAAAAACAGGGAGACTCTAAACCTTGGAAATCGTAATGCCATAATGCTGGTTAGGATAAAGCGTTAGTAGATATAGCAAGTGTGCCGACCGATCACTAAGTGGGGATGCTCCCTCCAGCATCCCTCTCCTTGTTTCTAAGGTAGGACCATCCGCTTTGATTCACTTTCCAGACTAGGGAGGGGCTGACGTATTGTTTCACATTTGAATTTCTCTTACATTCTCTCTAATCTATCTAGTTCCTTCTTGTACAATCATGGAACAGAGATTGAATTCTTCTCTCTTCTCTTTCAACCCTTGCTCTTGCCTCGGCTTCGCCAACGCCTCCTATGCTTATCACTCACCTACGCTCTTGCAGCATGCCCCCTTCGGGCAATACGGTGTAATACGCGAAGCAGCTGAGCCATAGTTCGGTAAGGGTATTGTTCCGGTAGATATCCAGGGCTTTTTAAAACTAAAGCACCAAGCCCAATTGGAAATGCACCATCGCCGAGAGTAAGCTCGAGCTCATCTCTTGCCAAGCTAGCTCCGATGCTACTGCTCAGCCCAGCTCTGATATTTCAAGAACAGTACTTGATTTAGGAATTCTTATGTATGGATGATGAGATTCCATTGATACAGAGCCAATTCCAATAGACTTATTGGAGGGTCCCATTGGTGTGCATAGAATCAAAATAGAAATGATTTTCTAATGCCGGCGACCGAAGCCCCGGTGAACGGCGGCCGTAACTATAACGGCCCCCCCTTCCACACCCACAGCATAGAGGAGCTGCTCCAACATCCGGTTCTGGAGCCAGCGGGTTCTGAATGACCTCCCTCTCCCTCGGATTTATCTCCAATCTCCTTTCGCCCGTTCACTCAGTACTCAGTAGCAGCTCCTGCACCTATTGGATCCAAGACAACAATAGAAAGATTTGACTCTTAGATTTTGATTTAGTTTTCTATATTTTTTATTTCAAATCTTGATCAAAAAGTGGATCCCGCTCTAATAGCTCCGAATAAATTTAATACGTGCATTAAGATACGAAGGCTTCTTATTCCACAACAACGAAAGCACTTTGTAGGATACTTGGCCAAAGTGTGACCTGTTAGCCCATAAGTAAGTACTGTGACGAAGCGGCTGTTGCTCACCTATTTTATATTTTCTTGAAAAAGGGGCTCAACCTACAGAAACTGTTCAGGATATTTTAAAGAAGGCAGAGGTTTTTAAGGAACTTCCTCCTAATCAACGGAAATTCAATTAAGGAAATAAATTAAGGAAATACAAAAAGGGGGGGTTACCCGCGATTGGTAATGGCACAACCAGAAGAGGAGGGCTTCTTTGAAGTAATAAGACTATTCAAATTACAATATTCGTGGAGAAAGAATCGTAATAAATGTAAAGAAGAGGCATCTAAAGTGATGCTAGGCTGCTTCACAGAGGTGCGCTTCGCCTTTATAAGCCGCTTACTCGGAACTTGTGCTTTCCTATCCATACCGCTTTCCTTCATAGCAGCAAAGGAGAACGCGGCCGTGGAAGCTTTTACTCGAGGGGGTGCTGTCTGAGAAGGGATGCCGAAAAAAGGCTTCAATTTAATCTAGTGCCTACAAAAAGCATTGCCTTGGGCATGCAACCCAAAAAGATAGAAAGACCGCTCGCTCGAAGAAAACTCTTTTAGAGCCTGGTACCAGCCTCCTTTTGTCAAAATTATAGACCAGGTATTTATTCCTCTCCTTCAAGTTCTATTGCACCCGCCCTGAACAAATAGGAGGCGTGGGCCACAGGTCTCCATCGTGCCGGGGGAGGGGGACCAAGCAGGGCATAGGACTGAAATCGTGACTATGTGTTCATGCTTTCGAAAAGAAAACAACCATCTACACGGGGCGCTATTTGTCTACTTATTGCATTAGTCACGTCTATTTTGAAGTCTTATTTAACTCGTTCGATGTGAAGCCCTTCCACACCTGTATGAAG